>NC_056730.1:96821766-96965233 GCF_019279795.1 Protopterus annectens | reverse complement strand
CTCGAGACTCTGGACTGATAGTATCCTTCCACACCATTTCCCATTCCCACCTTCTCCTCCATCTCACAAACCTTAATCTCTCCTCCATCTCACAAACCTTAATCTCTCCTCCAACACTCTTTCCTGGTTCTCCAGCTACCTTTCAGACAGATCACAAGTTGTCAAATGGAAGAACTCCTCCTCTTCCTTCCTGCCTACCCCAACTGGTGTTCCTCAGGGATCCATCCTCGGACCCATGCTTTTCAACATCTTCATAAATAACCTTCATGCTTACATCCCTGACACTACAGTCATTCAAAACGCTGATGACTCTACTTTGGTCTGTGCCGCCCCCAACATTCCTGAACTTCTGGATAAAACTCAAATAGCTTTTTCCACTACTGAGAGTTGGATACACCAAAATCACCTCTCCCTCAACTCTAATAAATCTAAAATCCTAATATTCCTCCCCTCCAAAGTCCCCTCATTTGACAAAAACACTTTCAAGATACTAAGCAAATCTTCCAATTCAGTAGAAGTAGTCCCCTCTGCAAAACTCCTAAGCATCATCATAGAAGAACACCTCAAATTTGATCTTCGTATACTTCAAAATATAAAGAAAACCCTATATGTATATATATGTGTATATGTATATATAGCAATATTTATGTATATTTATATATATGTTTATGTATATACATGTTTATGTATGTATATATATATATATATATATATATATATATATATATATATATATAAAATATGATTGTGTATTTATTTATGTGTGTGTGTATATAGGGAGAGAGAGCTGTATAGATGTATTTAATTTATTCATATGTATATGTCTGTTTTGTATATTAATTGTTGTAAAGGTATATATGTACCTACCCACCACTCGTTACCATCGGGTTATATAATTATCACTTAATCTAAACCTAAATAGTCTAAAAAAGTTATTTAAAAGCATTTCATTTAATGCAATCCTATAATACATGCCAACACCTGCAACTCTGATAAAAAGGAAATTTTGTTTTGTGATCATTGGTGTTAGTTTTCTTATAGATTTCTAAGCAGTATTGCAGTTTGCTTTACCATATTGTTGGATTTTGCAAGATGGTAGTACACTAGCCCCCCCCCACCCACCCACCCACACAGCACTGCTACAGTGGAGTTGGTCTAAAAGTTTGGGGTTGTACTGGTCTGCCCCCAACAAGAAGTGTTTTTGTGTGTGTTATTCTTTTTGAGTTGTGGTTGATTTAAACTCTGTGTCTTTTAGATTTTTTTTTTTATTTCAGTCACTTTTTTTTTGTTACTTTGCATGTAGATCAACAGACATACACTCTCAATACCTATCCAGAGATATATACGTATGTGTATTGATGAAAATACAGTAATTGTAATGTAGTTGTTTACAGACCTTGGGCTTGTATTTTTTTCTGACCAATCAAGTCGCATGTTTCTAGCCTAATATGTTGGATAGGATATTTCTAATAAGTTCCCCGTCCTCTTGAAAAAAAATTAGTCAGACTGGAGTCTACATCTGTCAGGCTGTCTGCCTCACTGAATAGTCTTCCACTGAGCGACTGCTGTGGCCCGACCTGGTTTTGCAGACCCCCCCATTATTTCTCCGTTTGGCATTGCTGTTCACTAAGGCACGAAGGACTGAAGTAGTCAAGTCCTTTTTGGCTGTTAGGATTATTTTCACCAGACAAAGGCAAACCACTCTCGTCTTGTCTTGTTGGAAGGAGTGAGTGATTTATTGTTGCATATCCAGGCTAAGGTGTCTGATTCCCATTCTAGTGCCTCTGACGTGGTCATTCTTTTTCCATGACCTCTTGCCGGTAAAGATAGCAAGCATTAAGAATATTTTACTTGTTTCTGTTTTTTAAAAAATATATTTTTGTTTTATCCCTTGTCCTGAAGTATGGTTTTAGGATTTACAACAGGGTCTATTAATGGCAATTTTTAGAGTGTATTTTGCATTTTAGGTTTGTTGTTCTTTGCTTATATACGAATTGCACTGCATAATTAATTATTTATTTTTTATATTTTTCTCGTTTCATGTTAAATGTTCTAGTAATTGGTGTTTATTGTTAGTGTTGATTGTATGCTCTTAATGAAATTGGGCACCTTATTTAATGTTGAAATTTGTTATTGGGCTGTATTCTGATGAAGTTACGGACGAAAACGTACTGTTTTTTTATTTCGGCGTTAATTTGTGCCTAGTGTTCTTTTGTGGTAGCTGGTTCATTAAAAACTTTTGTGGGTGACGGCTGTCCAGTGCTCTCTCTCTTTTTGGTTTACAGTTGTGGTTTGAGCACGTTTCCTCTTTTTGTTTTATAATTTTAAACCACCCTAATCGAGGCAAACAGTATAAACAGGATCTTAAAAGTGCATTTCATAACAAGTACCCTCCCCCACACACTACTACTGATTAGATCAAACTAAATCCTAGTTAAGGAAAACACTGCCTATTTGCAACCCAAATTCCAAAATCAGGTATTAAGAACAGCATAAGATACACACAAAAAGACAACTAAAATTGCTTTCAGCTACCTAATGCAATAAAGCCTTCATCAGGTCTTTGACGAACTAAAATCAAGACAAGACGCACAGCTATCTAACCATAAACATAATCTAACTAGAACACTATAAATGTAAAAATACATCTGTCTGATAATCCTCTAGTAAATATCCATCTATGTGTATTGGTGTGCTTAAAAAAATAAGTGAATTTTCCTCAAGCTGAAGTTTTTGATACCTGGAAAGTTTAATTTGATTATCATTCAGAAGTTTTATCTTTTGGTTGACCTTATAACCAAACTGAAAGGCTTACTTTATTGAGAACTGAATAAAATCTGTATTTTGAAACAAAGATGTGTTAAAATGACATCTGATGTCAATTTTCATTCCATCCTCAACTGTTTGGTTCGGTTCAGAGCCCATTTGGATGTTACTAAAGCTGTTGGTAACCAGAAAGCTCTCTAGCTTCTCCCTTATTCATAATGCACCAACACTTAACATGTCTCCAATCTCATTTGCCGCTTTCATTACAAGGATGTGGTCAGCGATAGCTCTTGAGCTTTACTGTTTTTTGTTAGATACCCCACACTTTAGTAGACAGGGAGAATACATTCATATTGAAGGGCTTCTTGCGTCCTTCTTTTGGAGAAGCAATTTAAGGGGCTCAGTCCTCTAAGCTGAAGTCTAAGGAGTTGAAATCTCCTGATCTGACGTTTGTTTTCATTTGGTCTTCAGCCTGTGGGTTCAGATCCAATATCTGATATGACTTGGCTGTATACTACTGCTGTAGGATCTGAAAAATCTGACCACCTTTCCTACCCATAATGCCCTAACTCTCCCTTCATCCCACAAATCTTGTTTCTGTGTTTTCGAGCAGCATCAGGATAGCGATTATCTGCTCTCCTTTGGGTTTGAGGGTAGTATTTTCTAAAATTTTCTTCCTACCTGTTATACTTGTTCTCCCTTATCCTATATCTGCAGAACTGCATAGGTCCATTACTTTTTTTAAGGTTCTTTCTGTTTATACTTCCCTTTCAACAAATTAAACTTTCTTTCTAGTTTTAGCTACTATAAACTTTTTTTGTATTAGTATCCCCATTTCTGTTTCTAGGCTGCTTGTACTTGTTGCCTTGACCATGTCTGATAAGCCAGCAGGGTTTAAAAAGTTCACTGTGTGTGGACATAACATTCCTCTGATACCCACACAGAGTGCGTTGTTTGCTTTGGAGACTCTAAGTTGAACTCCTCTTGCTCTGTTTGTACTGGCTTGTCAGCGAGTACTGATTGACAGATGAAATAAACTGAACCTTAAGAGTCTTCTGCCACCACCTTCTGCTTCTCCATCCATTTCAGATGCTCAAATACCCACCAAGAGACACCGAGAAGAAAAGATCTGTGGACAGAAATTCTTCCTTGCCTGGAGAGCCTTCTTGCATGTCAGCCAAAACTTTGGATCCTAAGCCATTGGATCAGAGTGTCTGAGGAATCTGTGCAGATCCGGTCCCAGAGGCTCTCTCCGGAGCCTGTTATCCAGACCTAAGTCGCCACTGCTTCATTCCCCTAAACCTGTCTCAAGGCCATCTTTTTGTTGCTTCGTTGGCCAAGTCCTCTTGGAGTCTTTCTGAAGCTAAGCTCGACAGAATGATTGAGAATCCTCAAGGCACATATTCCACTTGTTTTGTCCGCTCCATCCTGTGTTGGATCTGGTTGCCTCAAGCCTGCTTTTGTTTCCATCTCTCCTCCTGCGATCCAACTCTTGGCTTTGGAGTTTGATCCGAGGATCCTGAGAGCTGACTGGAATGGTTACCTGACTCTGGTTGCCCTGAGTACTTTAGCCCAGACATCTTTTGGTCAGGGCTACTCTTGGAGGGTTTGATGTCATCTGCAAAGTTTTCATAGCTGTCTCATCCCCTTGGAGCCTCTGTGCTTGATTGTTCAGCTCCAACTTCTCTCAGATGTGGGAGTGGCGGGAGCTCATACAGTTTCTTCGTTGACAGCTTCAGCTCCAGTGGGATTCCCTCAGATTCCCATTTGCCCTCACCATTCAAGGTGGTAGAGTGTGTTCTTTCCACCTCTAGGAGAGACTCTACTCTTCCTCCCTTAGAGGCCAGTCCCCTCCTCAGGAGAGTTTGTGCAAGAGTCATCCTTTGTGTTCTCCTGGACAGCCTGCCCAGAAGAGCTTCCAGACTTCAGTTGGAACACCTTGAGTCTTGGATATCTCCCTTGAACACTCCCTGAGGATGTTCCTCGTAAGTGTGTGTGCATAAGGAGACATGGATTTCTCTCCTGCATCCCTCACCGAGGACACCGGACCCTCTTATTAATCTCATCTCCTGCAGGGTTTGGAAAGAAACTGACACAGTGGAACCCATTCCCAAATGTTCGGACAAGATCCTTGGCGCATCTTCAGATAGGCCGTGTAGGACTAAGTGTGTCTGTTTATGAAGGGGCTGGCTCATGGAAAACGCTTCTGTTCACCCCCCCCCCCCAAAATAGGGAGTCTTGGGCCGGTGGATAGATTTGGGAAGCAGATGTACGCTTCAGCTACCTTTGCTTTGTGAGTGCTGATGTATTTGGCACATGTAACCATACTTCAGAGAGACTTGATAAAAGAGCTCTCTTGAATGGCTACCCTCCTTTGTATAGCAAATACGTCCATGAGGCTGATCTCGCATGCAGCAGAGAGGGTACCTGATGGGTGGCAATTTTCAGACATTGGTATAAGGTGCCACGCCTGAATTGCGGCTCTGTGATTTAACAGAACTCCCTAAGGTGTCTCTTGTTAATGCTTTGTTTGGTCCCATCGTTAGAGAATGCTTTCCCAGAGTGAGGAGGATGGGAAGACCTTCTCTGCCGTCAGAATCTGTTTTGCCATCACTCAACAGTCCTTTTCTAGAAAACAACATGGTAGCAAGAAGTCATGGTTCTGAAGAACTCAAGGTCCTTTCCTGGAATCACCATTAGACTTTTCCTCCATAGGTAGAGTTGTAAACAGTGCAAATGGCAGATGCAGCCATCGTGGTCAAGGAGGTCTCATGAACAAGGTGTCTGGAGATTTGTTCTCAAGAAGGCCCAGTCAGTGCCCAACTGCTCAGCTCTGGAGGCAATCAGGGGACATCTTTCTCTACACCCAACAGCCTGCAAATCCATTTCATTATTCCTCATGACTGGGTCTTGGCTCTTAAGTTTGATTCGATCCAGCAACTACACAAGACTTAGATTGAAGGCTAATGCTCCTCCCTGTCCCATAACCCCCTTCTGCACTCTAATTCTCACATCTCATTTGCCACATTTACACATGGAAGTGATTCTTGGCTCGCAGATGCTTTGTCTTTTGGAGGTTTTTTCCGGGTAAGTGACTTTCTTTCCTTGTCAGACTATACGTAGTCTTTATATCCTCCCCTCCCTTTTCTAGCTGGTCTCTAGCTTTATGGCTCTCCCCCCTTTTTTTTCTAGTCTAGTTGGTGCGTTTTTTGTTCTGTGTAACTGACCAGCATTGGTGGCTTTGTGAGAGTTTTTAAGGTAGTTCTAATTCTTTTTGCTTGTATATGGTCTTTGACGGGAAGTTTGTCCTGTTTGTGTTTTGGGTGTTTGTGTGCGTCTTCTGTCTGTTAGGTATGTCCAAGAAAGACAAAACTCCCGGGTTTAAAAGGTGCTGCTCTTGTGGGCACAAGATGACGAATTCTGTTGCCCACATTGTTTTGGCACTGATCGCCTTGAGGCTGATTGCTCTGTGCAGTATTCAACTCTCCAGCACTGGCAGAATGCTGTAATAAGTTGCTATTTATATGGCATGGCTCATGGAAGTTCTTTTGTAGCTTAGGTCCCTGGCTACTTCAGGCCTGAAGGATTGTAAAAGGGAAAGCCCCCTCTGTTTCCACAGGCGCTTCTCCTTTCTGTGAGAAATGGCCCAGGCTTTTGGATCACAGATCTCTGGATCTGAAACTGCCTTTGGTTGTTTTGGATTCCGTATCTCTGGATCCATCGGTAGGGTCTGTGGCTTCCACTGAGAAAGAGGCCTTTGGTTCCTACAAAAGTTAGGTCCCCTTCAGAGCCATAGGCTCCGAAGAAGGCATTTCAGTAGGTATTGGATCAGACAGGATCATCAGATCTGATGGTACTTTTTGAGGGCTTTCCTTAAGGATCCACCAGAGATCCAAAGCTCTTGAGTCCTAGGCCTCTGAGCCGATCTTCGGATCGTGGACGTTGTATGTCTGCTTCGGAGTCCAGGCTTGCTTCCCTGAGTAAGTCCACCCATTCTTCAGCTTCTTCCAGATCCTGCAATTAGCCTTTTGCCCACAGATATAGACAGGATGATGAGGAGCTTACTTGGGGCCCAGACAGAAATGGGACTTTTGGCATCACTAGCCCATTCATGCTCAGTGAGATCCCTGGCTCCAAGGTTGCCCTCTCCTCTTCCGACTCTCCTTGTTTCAGAATTCCAGGGCCTGGTTTACCCGAGGGAGGCACCAGTGGATGATGGAATGCACACTTTTCTGATTCCATCAGGGTCCCTGACCAACTTGACTTTATTGCCTTCGGATCAGAGTTGGTCTCTGCTCCAAGAGGTTGGCGCTGGGGGTCTCTGAGGTGATCAGGATCCACCAAAAAAATTTTCATAGCAGACCGGGTCTGATCTATAGTTATGCCTAGGACCCATTATTCTTCTGTGGAGACAGTTTATTCCAGGGTCCCATCTTCCTTTATGGAAAGGCACCATGCTAAGTCACCTTCCCTGGCTTTGTCTCAGTTCTCCAGAAGTTTGAAGATGTTGGATAGGATGATGAGGAAATTTCTATTAGCGCAGATCCCAGATGTGTGTTTTATTGACTCCTACTTCGGGTCACAAGGTCTGTCCTTCAACTATACCACTTCAGACTCCTCCTCTGGTCTCTTTGTTTACTTCAGAGTCCTTAAAGCTGAGTCTTCCGGGTCAGTCTGGCTTAGACCTGAAGTTGATCCTGAGGATTCTTGGAGCCAAAGCTTCCTTCTCATATCTGAGGCACTGGAATTGACTCCGAAGGCCTTGGAACAGTCTTGGAGCATTGTTGCTTCAGCACTGGGCAGCTCAACTCCAACTTCCTCCTCGGAAAGATTGCAGCTGATGTCAGTCTTCATTCATTCCGGTCTCTCTTCTGTTCTGACCTCTGTGAACAGACTCTGCCGTTATAAGTAGCTTGTGCCAGCCAAAAACTCTTGAGCTAAGGCTATACCCACAGTGCCTTTTTTCCATTACCTCAGATCTCATTTGCCGCCTAGAGAGTTGGACGTATTAGCTGATGCTGTCAGTTAAGTGCTTCAAAAGTTTGAATTTTTCTCTACTTTTGCATAATATTGGTTTAAGACGCTCTTTCTTGGATAGTCTTGTTAACTAGTTTTTCACACAAGTGACTTTTTTCAGTCTTTATACCCACACCCTTTTGCCTTATGGTAATTCTCATTACCATTGTTTGTAACTGGCCTGTTCTCTCTCTTCTTCCCTTTCCTCCTTACCTTCGTAGTTTTTGATACCATTTACTATTATTCTTGGTCTTTCATCCCCTTACCCATTGGGTATTTTTCTATACCATTGTTTGTATGACCAAAAAAAAAACTTTTCAGTAACCTTTCCTTTTTCTCCCCCTGAGTGACAGTACTGATTAGAATGGCGGAGAAAGAAAAGTGGGCAACTGGGTATAAATGGTGTAAGCAATGTGGCAGGAAGATGCCCAATCCTGATGGGCATATTTTTGTGTGTACTGTCTGGGTGCCCCTCACTTGGACATTTCTTGTAATATTTGCCAGGGCTTTAGCACCCAGACACTAGTGTTATTGTCCCTTTTGTAAAGCCCTTTCTAAGGCAAAGACTTCAAAATCTCCAAATCTTGAAATAAAGAAAAGGAGCCACGCTGTGCTGACTTCCCCTATGAGACATGAAACTAAATCTCAGAAACCCCAGGTTCAGACAATTTCTTTGGAACTGAAGGCCAATGTACCAAAAGTGATATAATCTCAATGCAGTCTACATTGGTGCTGTCAAGTATTGAACCGACGCAAACCACTTCAGCACAGACCATTGCTTTAGCAACGATTACCTCTTCCACACAGACAATAGTTTAATCCTCTCATTCAGTTCCATCATCCACTTCTACACAACAGCCCATGGTGCCAAAGGTTGATTCATACAATTTACCAAGGACTAGATATTCCCCTTCATTAGATCCTTTTTGGGGTCAGCAACCAACCCCATTTTTGGATAGGCCTGAGTCCCCTTCGGGAATGTTAATCCATTCCTCCAGGAGACGTTCAGAATTGGAAGTAGATTTGTAGACAAGCTTTTAGCCACCAGAGGCCTTCCTGCACCTTCACAAACCTATCTCTCACCCAGAGCCGAAGCTTATTCTCCAAGAACTTCTCCAATTTATCCTCCTCCAACCTCCTTTCAGGATTTGGAGCCCCCTGCTTTGTCGCTTCCTGTGCCAGCCAACTCTGTGCCGATGGTGGACCTCACCACGGCACCAGAGTAGACTTTGTGGTCCTCTGCTCCTTCGGATCTGTTACACAGCTGGAACCGAGGCATGGCTGTTTGTTCTGAGATCCTTGCAGCGGTTCCTATTGTTTCCATGGTGCAGTCTGGGCCTCTCAGGGTCATGGCAGTTTCAAGCCCTTTTTTGGCTCCTACTCTGGGTGGTGGCTCGTCTGAGTTGGGTGTGACACCAGTTCTGAGTTTCGTTCTTGGTTCTGGGCTCCCATCCCTATTCGGGCAGGCCTGTACAGATTATGGAGAGCTTTAGCGGGCTCCCAGCTTGGATGTTCTTCGTGTTTCACTATTGCAGTCATTACATTTGGGTAATCTGCTGGCAGGTTGCCCTCAGTAGGCTTGATTAACAAAGTCTTGGGTCCTGCGTCGGTTGCTGTCCCTTTTTCCATGACGTCAGGTCGTCCGGGGTATAAAACATGCAGCCGACGCCATTACATCAATCTTTCTTGCCGCGCAGTGCCTGAAGCAGAAGCAGTTCGCAAGAGCAGGTCGGCTGACTCCTGAAATTTTGAGTTTCAGAACCGAAGTCTTCTACTAAAAGCTAAGAACCCCATTGGGGAAACTTTTTCTTGCTCCTTACCGATGTCAGTAAAAGTTAATTGCATTACTTGTGGGAAGCAAATACCTCATAAGGATTTTCATTTGTACTGTATTCCTTGCCTAGGCCCTGACCATAACGTACCTTGCTGTCGGTTTTGTGCTAAATTTAATCAATGCACTATTTAACGTCGATATATTTTTGCTTCTAAATATTTTGGCTCACGATTTAATTATCCAGAAATGTCGTCTGTTAGCAATCTGACTACAGGAATACCTAAAAAAAGCAAGGAAAAAGAGAGAGACCGTGGAGGTCTAAAACTGACTACGCTTCTCCTAAGCCAGTCACCAGTTCGCTGGTACTCAGTGAGTCGCTTTTGCAACCCCTGATACCTGCTACTACTGATTCGCAGGCCTCTACTGAGACCCATTCGGAGTCTGGTATGCCGTGAGATGCTTCAGTTATGGAACCTGCGGATGTCTCTACCTTAGATGGGTCCGGAGCCGCTGTGCAGGCACCGGCTTCCGAGGGTGTTTTCAGGCCTACAGATCTGTATATTAGACAGACGCCATCTTGAAAACTAAAGCCAAAATCTAAATCTAAGTCTAAAAAACTGACGCCTGGGCCACATATGCAGGCCCCTATGCCTAAAAAACAAATTAGCAAAATGGCTGTGATCATGGGTAGCCAACCCCCTCCTAAGAGGCCTAGGCAAGACATTGATTATGAATCTTCTGACAGGATTCTGTTTCTTCTGACTCTTTCAATAAACAGGATTTGTCTCTACCTACTTATGAGGATTGTGATGTAGAAGATTCCATTCCTTCTGCTTCTCCCCCTGAGGATTTTTCTTTTGGGTAAACTTTACATACTTTAAGGGAACATTTCCACTGGGAAAGTCAGGGTTTCTCTGAATCTAAAGAGAGACTTAGGGTTTTTCTTCCTCAGCATAGGCATTTGGCTATACCTCCTGTTCTAGACATTGCTGATGTTTTTTCAGAATCTAGTATGGCTCCTGATTCTCTGCCTCCGGCTCCTTGTAAGCCAGACAGATACTACAAGATTCTTGACTTCCACAAATTCCTTTTCAAAAATCCTATTGCAGATCCTGAAACCATTTCTCAGGGTCCCAAGGGCATTAAGGCCTCTCCTGCTAAAAATCATACCCCTTCTGATAGAGATTCCAGGGCGCTGGATAGATAGGGTAAGAAGGTTTACACTTACTTCTGCAAACTTGGCAATCAGGGCTTTAAACTGTCAATTTCATATGCTTAAATATCAACAGCATATCATGGGGCTACTTAAACAGAAAATGATGTTAAATTTTGACTGTGTGGAAAATAAAGATTTACATGATTTATTGCTTTCAGCTGAACAAGTTGGAAAACTTACTTTGCAATGTGGTTTTGATTCTTTGGAGGTCTCTTGCAGGGCTGCTGTAACTGGGTCTGTGCTAAGAAGGCATGCTTGGCTCAGAGCAAACTCAGCCTGATCATGTTAAAGCAAAATTGTTGGATGCTCCTTTACAACAGGACCGTCTCTTTGATAATAAGGGTGAAGAAATTTTAAAAAAGATGTAAGTTAAAGCTAAATCTATGCAAACTGTGAAATATTTATTACAAGTACAAGCTCTAATATTTAGTAGGCACTGGCCTACTAAGAACTGGTCCTTTACAGTTGCTTCGAGAGCCACTCAAGTCAAAAGCAGACATTCCAGGTTTCACTCACAAGGGACTTCTAGAACAAAACAATGGGGTGCCTCCACCTCCAAATCTGGAAACAACAAGGCACCTCCCTATGGTAAACAGTCTCAATGACTTCCCTCTACACTCACCAAGCACTTGCCTTTTAGCTGCCCCTTTGGGGGGAAAACTGGCACTTCATGCAAGAAACTGGCAACTTATAACCCAGAACAAATGGGTTTTAAATATAGTATCCCAGGGATACAGATTTCATTTCCACATGTTGCCAATGCCAAATGGAAGGCCAGACCTGCCCCCAAATCAGTGGGCAGAGGCCCAGAAACAAGTACTGTCCCTCATGAACATGGGGGCTATTTAACCTGTACCAGAAGAGGAAAAGGGACAAGGTTTCTATTCAAGACTTTTCCTGGTACCCAGAAAAGGCAAATCATGGTGTCCTTTTCTGGACTTATCTACTCTAAACACATTTCTGGACATTCCAAAATTCAAGATGCTGACTCTTCATCAGTTACTTCCTATGCTAGGCAAAGATGCCTGGTTGGTAACTTTACACTTAAGAAACTTACCTACATATCCCAATCAGGGAATCTTGCAGAAGATACCTCCGCTTCGAAGCAGGCTACTTGCATTACCAGTTCTCTGCACTGCAGTTTGGCATATCTACTGCGCCCAGGGTCTTCATAAAGTGCCTGACTCCAGTAATTGCATTTTGCAGGCAAAGAAATATTGAAATATTTCCATACCTGGACGATTGTCTTATACAGGCAGAAAACAAGGACATTCTTCTAAAGCATCTGGCGTTTGTAAAAAGGGTTCTAACTTGTCTAGGGTACACCATAAACGAAAATAAATCACAACTGGTACCCTCTCGAAAACTTACATTCCTGGGTGCAAGCTTGAATACAACTGCCCAGATGACTTTCCTTATGCCAGAAAAGCAAATTCGTTTGGTAACTTCAAGCAGGTGGCCACAAAAACCCTGCTATATCTGCAAGACAAATGCTGCAAGCCTTTGGGATCATGGCCTCCTCCATTCTTCTAATTTCATATGCAAGACTGCATATGAGGAAACTTTAGTGGTACTTAAAAAGTTTATGGAGTCAACATTGTCGCAGCCTGGAAACAATGATTCCTATCATACCCTTGCCTGCAACTAGATTTCCTGTGGTGGGCAGAGGCCTGCCACCAAACCAAGGGACTGCCATTCACTCCAGCCCCTGCCGCCCAAACCCTAACTACAGAAGCATCAGACAATGATTGGGGGTGGGGCTCATCTGGCAGGGAAGTGCATTCAGGGCAAATGGAGCCCAAACCAAATGCACCTTCATATCAATCAGAGATGCTAGCTGTACAGAATGCATGGACAGCCTTCAAAGACTACCTTCATCCAGGACAATTAATGATAGACAACACCACAGTTACTTGGTACATAAACAAGCAGGGGGGTACACACTCCTACCCCCTTTGCAAACTAGCCGCGGCATTGTGGAACACGGTCTTGTACTACCAAATACAACTACAAGTTCAATTCCTGCCAGAAATGCTGAATACTCTGGCAGACGAACTAAGCAAAAATCTCATGGACCCACACGAATTGAAACTGGAACCTCAGATTTTCAACCTGTTGACACGCAAATGGGGGAGTCCAGACATGGATCTTTTTGCCTCACCCCAGAACTATCAGTTGGACAAATTTTGCACAAGAACCCATCACAACAAAGCCTGGAAAGAGGATGCTCTATCATTCAGCTGGAAAAACCTATCAGTCTATGCTTTTTCCCCCCTCTGCTCTCCAAAGTTCTACTAAAAGTTAAACAGGACAAACCAAAAATGATTCTGATTGCTCCAGACTGGCCTCGCCAACACTGGTACCCACTCCTGCGCAATGTGTCACACCTTCCACCATGGCACCTGCCTCAGGCACCTTACTTACTGTCTCAGCAGAACAACCAAATTCTGCACACTCTGCTCCAAACTTTGAATCTTGCAGCGTGGCTAATCACCTAAATTCACCCTTAGCATCCCTCCGCAAACCTATGATGGATGTCATTTTGGAGGCGAGAAGGCCAAGTACTAGAATATCTTATGCTAACAAATGGAAAAGATTCTGTGCCTGGAACCAGTCACAAGGAATAAGCACAGCAGTGCCCAATATTCCTCAGATTTTACAATACTTAATTGAGATGCTACACAAGAGCCTGTCCTTTTCTTCCATTAAAATCCATGCCTCTGCCATTTCAGCTCATTACAACACAGAACCTCCCCTCTTCTCTCATCCTCTGCTAAAGCAGCATCTCAGAGGCCCAAAAATTTAAGACCACCCAGGAGCGCTCCAACCCCTGCCTGTGACCTCAGTTTTGTATTGGAAAAACTCTCTTCCCTCCTTTTGAGCCAGCTGCTACTGCAGACTTAATTTCTTTCCTGGAAAACCAATTTCCTTTTAGCAGTCACTTCAGCTAGAAGGATTTCTGAATTACAGGCTCTTATGGCAGTAGAGCCTTTCATCATTTTTCAAGCGGACAGGGTGTCTCACAGAACCAATCCATCCTTCATGCCTAAGGTGGTATCCATCGTGGCTCTTAATCGGACCATTCATTTGCCAACTTTCTTCCCAATCCACAGAACAAGGGGCAGCGGATTCTGCATTCATTGGATGTACACAGACAACTTAGCTTTTACTTAAACCGGACAAAATATCTAAAAAAAAATATCTAAACAACTATTGGTGGTATTTGCTGCAGGGGCAGAGGGTAGGCTATTTCAAAGCAGACTATTTCCAGATGGATAAGCCATTGTATTCATTTCTGCTATATGCACCATAGTAAAACTATTCCCCAGGGGATCAGATCTCATTCCACCAGGGCTGCATCTACTTCTACAGCCTTTCTCAGAGGTGTCCCTACCAGAGACATTTTAGAAGCTGCTACCTGGAGCTCAGTTCATACGTTCGCCAAACATTACCATTTACCTTTCTTCTTTAAATCCAGAGCCTTATAGCTGGTCCTAATGCTGCATAAATCTATCCTTCCAACCATAGCTTTGGGAATCTACCCAAATGTACTGACTTCAACACTGAAACACGAAGAACATAGTACAGTTGTGTACACTTGCCATAAATGTAGATGTTCGAGTGTATTCACTGATGTAATGGAGTCTACTGCATGATGTTCTTCGTGTTTCACTGTTGCAGTCATAACTGTAGGGTGCTCCTGCCGGCAGGCACCCCGGGGTCGGCCAGAATCCCAAAGTCTGGGTCCGGCGTCGGCTGTACAAGCTAGTACCCTGACGTCAGTACGCTTTGGTACATAGCCCTCAGCCGACGCCATCTTCTCCAGTCTTTCTTGCCGTGCGGTGGAAAGCAGCTCGCAAGTCGTTGGTTGGCGATTTTCGAACAGCGTATTTTGTTGTTGTCGGTCCGAAGTTCTTACTTCTCTTCTCAAAGCTAAGTACCCCGTTGGGGAATCTTTTTCTTGTTCCTCCGATGTCAGAAAAAGTTAATAATTGTATAGCGTGTGGGAAACAAATACCTCATAAGGATTTCCACTTTTACTGTCTACCTTGCTTAGGCCCTGACCACGACGTTTCTTGTTGTCGGTTCTGTGCCAGGTTCAACTCTCGTACTATCAAGCGCAGGTACGATTGGGCTTTAAATTATTTTGGCAGACGCTTCAATTATAGAATGTCGTCGGACACTACCGGAGTTCAAAAGAAGCGCAAAGACAGGCCTCCGAGGTCCAAACAGGACTCGTTGCAGCTGGAGCCAGCGTCCGGTTCGGCTGTCGTCAGTGAGGCACTTTTGTAGCCCCTGTCGTCCGCCACTTCTGAACCGATGGCCGATATGGACTCCCATGGGGAGCCATCAAGGCCCACTATTTTAACTGCTGCAGGACCTTCGGACGTCGCTCATTCAGATGGGTCCGGAACCGCTGTGCAGGTACCGGCTTCTGAGGGGGTTTTCAGGCCTCCTCACATCACTATTTCAAAGGCAAAGACAAAGACTCCTGTTAAGTCTAAAGTTCCTGCTCAAGCTGCTTCTGAATCCACTCCCAAGACACAAAAGCAATTATTAAAAATGGCTGAAGATTTGCTTACAATGATTAGGGGTTCTCGCCCCCCCCTCCTGAGAAAAGGCCTCGACAGGATGTTACTCTGGATTCCTCTGACCAGGCTTCTGTATCTTCTGTTTCTTCCTCAGATCAGGACTATTCCTTTCCTCCTTATGAGGATTCGGATGCTGAGGACTCTTTACCCTCGGCCTCTCCGCCTGAGGATTTCTCTTTTGGGGAAACCTTGCATGAGATGAGGGAACATTTTCATTGGGAAGGACAGGAGTATTCTGCTTCCAAGAAGAGGCTTAGAGAATTTCTTCTTCTTCCTCAGCATAGGCCTTTAGCTATCCCTCCTGTTTTGGACATTGTAG
The DNA here is from genome assembly GCF_019279795.1 of Protopterus annectens. Classification (NCBI taxonomy): domain Eukaryota; kingdom Metazoa; phylum Chordata; order Ceratodontiformes; family Protopteridae; genus Protopterus; species Protopterus annectens. The sequence continues at coordinate 96,949,550 of NC_056730.1, read as the reverse complement.
ATGATGCTTTTTCTGAGGGTAATTTGAATGCTGATTCCATAGGTGCTGCTCCTTCTAAGCGTGATAGATTTTATAGGGTTCCTGACTCTGATTTATTTTTATTTAACCCTTCTGCGGATCCTGAAACTATTTCTCAGGGCTCTAAGGCTGCTAAGGTTGCTACTTCTAAAAATCCTATTCCCTCTGAGAAGGATTCTCGTGCTTTAGACAGGTGGGGAAAAAGGTATATACTTCTGCTACCCTGTCTGTAAGGGCTTTAAATTGCCAGTTTCATATGTTTAAGTATCAGCAATTTCTTTTGTCTGTTTTAAAGCAAAAGCTTGCTTCCCTTCCTGCTTGTGCAGAGGATAAGGAACTTCAGGATGTCTTGCATGCTACTGAACAAGTGAACAAGCATAGTTTATATTGTGGTTTTGATGCTTTGGATGCTTCTTGCAGGGCTGCAGCCTCTGGTACTGTTATCAGGAGACATGCCTGGCTTCGTGATCAAAGTTTACCTGAACAGGTTAAGGCTAAGTTATTAGATGCCCCTGTTCAACATGATGTTCTTTTTGGATCCAAGGCTGAGGAAGTTATTAAAAAGATGGAAGAAAAGGCAAAGTCTATGCAGACTGTAAAAGATTTCTTGCAAGTTCAGCCTCCTAGATTTTCCAGGAATTGGCCCTCTAAAAATTGGTCCTTTCCCACGTCTGACAGGCCTCATAGGGGAAGATATAGGCGCTCCAGAGGTCGCGGTCAAGGTCAGGCCTCTTATAGATCTAGACAATGGACTGCTTCTTCACCTAGAAGGGGAGAAGACAGATCCCAATCTCAAAGAAAGCAAGCTCAATGACTCTCTCGGTTGGGCTACAGGACCCCTTCACCTGGATGCCCCTCTCGGAGGAAAACTGTCTCTTTTTTACAGAAATTGGACTCATATTACCCAGGACAGATGGGTATTGGACGTGATTTTAAAAGGTTACAAATTCCACTTTCACACTTTTCCAAGGGATCACGGTTGGCCAGATCTGCCAAAACATCAATGGTCAGAGGCCTTAACTCAAGTGGATGCTCTTCTGGCCATGAGAGCCATAGAGCCTGTTCCACTCTCGGAGATGGGAAAAGGTTTTTATTCAAGACTGTTTCAGGTTCCCAGAAAACAAAACTCATGGAGACCTATTCTGGACCTTTCTGTGTTAAACATCTTTTTGGAAATTCCAAAATTCAAGATGCTTACTCTGCAGCAACTAATCCCAATGCTCTCTCAGGACGCCTGGATGGTGACATTGGACTTAAAGGAAGCCTATTTACATATTCCCATCAGGCAAGAATGCAGGAAATTCCTCAGGTTCAAGGCAGGTTCGAGGCACTTTCAATTCTCTGTACTGCCCTTTGGTTTATCTACTGCACCCAGAGTCTTTACCAAGTGCCTGGCACCAGTAGTGGCTTACTGCAGACTTCAGGGGATCCAGATTTACCCCTATTTGGACGACTGCCTTATTCAGGCAGACAGCAAAGATCTTCTGCTTCAACATCTGGACTTTGTTCAACGTCTTCTCCTCCTACTGGGATTCTCAGTGAACACAAAAGTCACATTTGATCCCTTCTCAACAAATGGTATTCTTGGGAGCCCTCTTAAATACAACCTTACAAAGGGCCTTCCTCACTCCAGAAAAACAAACTCAGCTGGCTTCTACTTTCAGCACCTTAGCAACTCTATCTCAGCTCACTGCAAGGAAATTCCTGCAGGCTCTGGGCTACATGGCTTCCTGCATTCTGTTGATTCCAAACGCAAGGCTTCACATGAGAAAGCTTCAATGGTATCTGAAAAGTGTATGGTCACAGCATTACCACGATCTGGATATTCTGATTCCTCTGATCCCCTGCCTTCAGAGGGAGTTCCTCTGGTGGTCCAGGGTATGCACTTTAAACGAAGGAAAGCCTTTTCGTCTTCCTCAACCTACTCAAATCCTAACCACGGACACCTCGGATTATGCTTGGGGAGCACACTTTCTAGACAATTGCCAGCAGGGAACCTGGACAAAGGACCATCTTCACTGGCACATCAATCTGAAGGAAATGTTGGCAGTTCAAAATGCCCTTCTAGCCTTCAAGAACCTTTTGCAACCAGGGCCTCTGCTAATTCGCACAGACAACACCACGGTCATGTGGTACATCAACAAGCAGGGGGGTTCTCATTCGTACCCCCTTTGCAGACTAGCTATGGCTTTATGGGACACAGCTCTAAATTTGAATATACATCTCCAGGCTCAATTCATTCCAGGGAAACAGAATCTCTTAGCAGACAGCTTGAGCAGAAACATTTCAGATCCTCACGAATGGATGCTAGACACCAACTTATTCAACAGGATTACTGCAGTTTGGGGATGTCCCCAGATAGATCTGTTTGCATCCCATCTCAATCATCAGCTGCCTCGCTTTTGCACCAGGTCCTTCCACAAAACAGCTTGGAGAGTGGATGCCCTGTCCTTCAGCTGGAGAAGCCTTTCAGCATATGCCTTCCCTCCTCTTCCTCTACTACCTCGGGTATTACTGAAGATAAAACAGGACAAGCCCAAGTTCCTCATCTTGATTGCTCCAAATTGGCCTCGACAGTTTTGGTATCCAACTTTAAAGCACCTGTTCTTGGGGCCTCCTTGGATTCTCCCTCTGAACCCTTCGCTTTTGTCCCAGCATCAGGGTCAGTTACTACATTCCAACCTCAAGACCCTTTGCCTGGCAGCTTGGCTCTTCAAAGGAATTTGATTTCCTCTAGTCTTCCCAAACAAGTTTTGGATGTTCTTTTGGAAGCTAGAGGGCCTAGCACTAGGAAATCCTATGCCTCTAAATGGAAGAGGTTTTGTATTTGGATGCAGGACCGAGGCTCGGATCCTCTGGTACCTGATCTCTCTTCTATCTTGCTTTACCTTTCGGAACTTTTATCTAAAGGACTTTCCTTTTCTTCCATTAAGATTCATGCTTCTGCTATTTCTGCGCATTTCAGTTCTGATCCTCCTGTTTTTTCTCATCCTTTGGTGAAGCAATTCTTGAGAGGGGCTAAAAATTTGCGGCCTCCCAGGACCCCTCCTGTCCCTGCCTGGGATCTTAATTATGTTTTAGAAAAACTTACTTTGCCTCCTTTTGAGCCTGCTGCATCTTCAGATTTTAAGTTTTTATCCTGGAAGACTGTTCTTTTATTAGCATTGACCTCTGCCAGAAGGGACTCAGAGTTGCAAGCTCTCATGGCTGTGGAACCATACCTTATTTTCCATCAGGACAGAGTATCCTTGAGGACCAATCCTACTTTCATGCCTAAGGTGATTTCGAAAGTGGCTTTAAACCAGACAATTCACCTTCCTACTTTCTTTCCAAATCCTCAAAATCAAGGGGAAAGGATTTTGCATTCATTAGATGTGCACAGACAGTTACGATTTTACCTGGACAAGACTAAAGAGTTCAGAAAGTCTAATCAATTGTTTGTTTCTTTTGCCTCCAGTTCTCTTGGAAAACCTATTTCTAAACAAACTATTTCCAAATGGATTGCTTATGGAATCAGATTTTGTTACACTCATCATGGGAAACAGTTTCCAGGTACCATTAGAAATCATTCTACTAGAGCAGCTGCCACTTCTACAGCTTTCCTCAGAGGAGTCCCTACCAAGGATATCTTGGAAGCTGCCACTTGGAGTTCTGTGCATACTTTTTCCAAGCATTACAATCTCCCCCTGTTTTCTAAGACCAGGGCAGGCTTTGCCTCTGCTGTCTTGCAGGGTATTCTTGCCTCCCCTTCTTCTGTCTAAAGCCTCCTCCCCTTTTACACTGCTTTGGGATTCCACCCTACAGTTATGACTGCAACAGTGAAACACGAAGAACATAGTACAGTTGTGTACACCTACCATAAATGTAGATGTTCGAGTGTCTTCACTGTTGCAGTCGGGGTTTCCCTCCCTCCTATCCCCTCTTTTTTCTCCCTTTTCCTTTTTTGTGGTGTATTCGTGTTTCCTTGTTGGATTCATTTTTGTTTTGTTGGGGACTTCTGACATCTGGGGCAAGAAAGGCTGGAGAAGATGGCGTCGGCTGAGGGCTATGTACCAAAGCGTACTGACGTCAGGGTACTAGCTTGTACAGCCGACGCCGGACCCAGACTTTGGGATTCTGGCCGACCTCTGGCTGCCTGCCGGCAGGAGCACCCTACAGTTATGAATGCAACAGTGAAGACACTCGAACATCTACATTTATGGTAGGTGTACACAACTGTACTTTTTATACCCCCTGACGTCATGGAAGAAGTGATAGCATCCGACGCAGGACCCAAGACTTTAATCAGGCTGACTGAGGGCATCCTGCCAGCAGATTACCCAAATGTAATGACTGCAACACTGAATACACTCTAACATCTACATTTATGGTAAGTGTACACAACTGCACTTTCCCTCCCTGTCAGAGTGCCATCATTTTTTCTCCTCCTTTTCCAACTGTCGCAATCTGCCAAGTCTGGACATCTGACACCAGAGTTGCAAGATACCCCTGTTCAGGGTCACCCCTCTTAGGAGTCCTCTTCAGAACTTCCCTGTGAAGGTACCGCCCTATAAGAGGACGTGCAAGAGGAAGCACCTTGCCTCTCCAGAAGAATCTATCACTGAAGATGCATGTTACGATGAGGGGGGAGGGGTCCCCACGGTCACCCCCGGTAGGTGTCTCATTTGGAGACTACCTAGAATTTCTAAAACAGAGGGGTGATTGGAAGGCCTCAAACCCATCCTCCGAGGAATCTGTTCTTGCAAGCTTTTCATGCCCACCCATCTACTTCTTGGGTGACCCCGCCTACTGAAGACCTGGTTAAGTTGATCGTCCAGCGAGCGTGGAATGCTCTCGACTCCATAGAGCCTATTCCCCCGGAGTCCGGATAAAATTCTTTCCGCCCCAGAAGATCAGCCCCATTGGTCTAAGGGTGTAGCAGTGGATGCCACCTAAAAGGAATTCGCCAAGGAGAGTTCAGCTGTCCATCCTAACAGAATCCCGGACGATTGACAGATTTGGGAAGTGGGTCAGTACTTTGACCTTTGCTATTCTGTCTTTAACATCTTGGTATATTTTACCAGACTCCAATGGGATCTGATACCTGAGCTTTCAGATACCCTTGCAGGAGGAGTATCTGATGGTGCTCGATAGGGTAGCCTCTCAGCTTGTCACCCTGGGGTGCATTTCAGATTCGTCCATGTGGCTCATCACTTGTACAGCCGAAAGGATGACTAGGGCAGCAGGTATAGGCATTACTATTGTGCATCATGCCTGTTTGCACTTGTATAATTTCATGTAACCCTTTAAGTGTTCCTTCATCAACTCTCTTGTTCATGGTACATCCTTGTTTGGCCTAAAAGTCAGAGACATACTAGCCTTGTTTGAAAAAGACAGATCCTTTCTGCTGTGGGCGTTCGTTTTCTGCTTCTCAATGACCTTACTCTAGGAATCCGAGAAGTGAAAAAATGTTTCAAGAGGACTGGAGGTCCTTTTCAGGACACACGTAGTGACTATTCCTCCTGGGGCAGAGGGGTGAATTCTTCTGGAAGACGCCCGTCCCATGGCAGAGGGGGTCCACATAACCAGGGCTCCAGAGATGCTTTATCCTGGACAACCCTACCAATGCACCTGAATGGAGGCCCAGTTGCTTACCTCTGGAAGCATTCTGGGGAAGGTTATCTTTGCACCATTCAGTCTGATTTACAATAGCCTCGGATACCTGGGTGCAGTAATTAATTACCAGAGGTTACCATATTCCCTTTATTCTTTACCCAAAGTCCCAAAAGCAAATTCCCAGCGTTCCCCCCATCTGCTCCAAAAGAGTCATCCAACTAGTTCCACCAGACTAAATAGGATCTAGGTCTTGAATCTTAGCCTATTGAACAAATTTGTACAACAGAAAAAATTCCAAATGGTTAAGGTTTAGTCAGTCTTTCCTTTCCTGGAGAAGGATGATTGGATGTGCTCTATACACCTTCAGGATGTGTATTACCACGTAAAAATGGACACGCTCCAGAAGGTATCTCCACTTCCATGTAGGAGCCAGTCATTACCAATTTCGAACACTGCCCTTTGGTCTCACTATAGTCCCCAGGGTGTTCACCAAATGCATGGGAGTCTTACCAGCTCATCTGACAGTACAGGGATTCTGTATGTTTCCATATCTAGATGACTGGTTCCTCCCTGCCCCTTCCAGGCTCCTACTGCTCTATGCCATAGACTTCGTTTTGCATATTGCCAAAATACAAGGCATTTCATTCAACAAAGAAAAGTCGCAGTGGACTCCCACGCAGCATCTCAAGTTAATCAGAGCAAGAGTAAATACAGTATCCTGTGTGGCCGCACTTCCTCATCACAGGTTGTTAAAGCTAAGATCGCAAATTCAGATCATTTCCCAAATCAGAGTTCCTGCTCATTTGGCACTACTATCTGCCAATTCATTAATTCCAAACTTTCTACAGAAAGCAATCAGTTTGAGGAGCAAAGTCATTCTCATTGCACCTTACTGACCTCAGCAGATTTGATTCCTGTTCCTACGGCCTCATCTGCTTTACAAAACTTGGATTCTGGATTTGATTCCAGACCTTGTGTTCTCATCCGACAGACGTGATTTATCTAGATATCTAGGACCTCAGAATAATAGCCAGACAAAACCTATGCTGTCTTCACCTGTTCACCATATCCTGTTATCTTCCCATAAACCCTCAACATGAAAACTCTTGATGTAAATGGAAAAGATTTGTTCACTGTGCAGAACAAAATCATGCTTATCTTTCACAGCTCCAATACATAACATACTTTGAATTTTTATCTTTACTTTTCAAAGAACAGGTGAGCTCCAATACCATAAGGTTCAGTTAGCAGCAATGTCTAATTTTCATATTGGATTTGAAGGTTCTTCAATAGTTTCTGCTAAACTGTGCAAAGCATTTTTGAGAGGCTGTCTTTTGAGACCACCGTTTAAAGACCCTACTCTACTGTGGTATCTGAACTTGGTACTGTAGGCATTAATAGCTCCATCTGAGCCAGCAGCAAAATGTGACCTTAAGTTTCTTACTTAGAAAAAGGTCCTTTTAGTAGCCATTACCTCAGCTAGAAGAGTTTCAAAAATTCAAGCTTTGTCTTCAAAACCTCCCTACTTGATTTTTCATAAAGTTACTTTACAACCAGCGCATCCTTTCTTCCCAAGGTGGTGTCAGAATCCAGTATCAACCAGTTCACTAATTTGCCAGTATTCTTACTAAATTTGCAAGCAAGGGTGAATATATGTTGCATTTGTTGGACGTTCACAGACTGTTGCATTTTTATCTACATAGAACAAAAGATGTCAGACCAATTTTTTTCTTTTTTCAGATATGAAATTGGGTAAACAAGTTCCAAAAGTAATTTTTTAGCCACATGGCTGGCTTGACTGTATTTAATCTGTCTATGACAAATAGGGTCTTACCTTAACTAAACCTGTACAAGCCCATTCAACTAGGTCCATGGCAACTTCAGTTTTTCTATCCAGGTTTTCCATGAATGATGCTTGTTCTGCAGTAGCTTTGGCAAGTAGTCCTACCTTTATTGTTCATTACAAATTAGATCTGGCCTCGAGGGCTAGAGCATCTTTTGGTTTTACTGTGCTCAGGAATATCCTTCCTTAGAGTCCACCCGGGGTTTAAGGTAGCTGGTGACTCTGTCCTAACAGTTGTGGATAGAATGAAAATTGACATCAGATAAAGAATTTGTCATTATGGTAATGTTCCATCTGTGTTGTCAATTTTCATTCTTCCTCATTTTCCCACTTAGCAACCCCCATCCTTTGTTTCTACAAACTTCTGGATGAATGCAATAGTTTTTCACCACTGTCCTTTGAGCTCCGGATATGGTTTCCTCTATAGAACACACATTTTTACATATCTCTCTTATAGATGCATGCTAACAGATGCTTTTCTGATAAAATCAGCAAACAGTATGCGAGGTGTGGTAGGGGTTGGTCCATTATGGCTAAGGGAGAATCTCAAGAGCTTGTTGGTTATCACAAGCTTTAGTAACGGCCAAGTCGGATCTGAACCCAACAGTTGAAGAATGAAAATGGACAACACAGATGGATTGTTATAAGGACATCATTTATGGGGGGGGGGTCCTTCAATCTGCAGCTTTGTCCCTCCTGATTTATCAGCTTTAGAATGTGTGTTCTTGACAGCTTGTAGTATGCCTGCCTGTCAACTTCCTGCTCGCCATAAGTCTGAGTTATATAAAGTATCTCCGTTGCATAAATGTTTCCTAATCCCAAATCGGACCCTACAGTTACTTTCTCATGAATTACCTTTACTGCTAAACACATTTTGAATGCTAATCCCATTCCGTCTGACAAGGATGAGAAAGTTTGATGGAATTTGTAACAGATTTCTTCATTTTTATTCTGTCTTTCAGAATTTCTTAACTGCATGGCTTGTGTATTAACATTTTTACTGCCTTCTAATGAGAGAAGGAGAAAGTTAACATCTAAGCGCTACCTTCCTTGTTGCCTGGCTTGGATTACTTCTAACACATCTGACGTACAAAGCTGATACTAGTATATTTTTTGCAATTGCTATTACTGTTTCAGTGATACTTGGTAATTATGCACTTAGTGTTGCAAAGTTTGTGTTAAACTGATCTTTGCCTTACTTTTGAACGCTTACTCTGGCTGGCTCCATTTGATTTTTCTCCCCATCAGCCCTATTTGTTGTGTTCTTATAACTTGCTGGCTTTTGCTTTGCCTGCCTGTTATAATAAATTTGTTATTGTACACTCCCAAGTCCCATCGCATCAGCTCATTCTACTGAGTCCAGTGAGACTATTTGGGAAGGCCCGCCCCTTTAGCTTCCTAACCTTGAATTATCTTCTGTTTCCTCCCATTCTACTTTCCAAAACAAATACATACACTTCAGCTGCGTTTACTGTATTTTACTGTGTTTATACTGTCTTTTCCTACTTTAATATTTTATTTTTCTTTTGCCGCTAAGTGTTCATTTGCATTTATACTGCCTCTTTCACTACTGCTTGTTAGCAGCCTAATTACATTTAGAACATTGTTTTACCAAATTGCTGCTTTATATGTTTTTTTGTTTGTTTTTTTTGCTGCCGTTATTGATTTTAAGCACTTTAAATTTCAAATACCTCTGCACTTTTTAGCATAGGCTACATTCAGTCTTAAAGAATCTAGATTGCCTTGTGTCACTAAAACCAGCTCTTCACTGAGATACTGAAAGATCTGAGGCATCCTTGCTTCCAACCAAGTGCCTGTTTCTATTCTTATATTGCACTCTTAATTTGTATTTGCATTCTACTGTCTGAATTGTCAGAACTGTTTTTGGACACATTTTACTGCATACTGTACTCATTTGGCTGTAGCACAACCCATTTCCATGCTTTCTGTATCTGAGTCTGTTTTTTTACCTCTGAGCATCAAATTCAATCCGTCTTTGTTGGAGAAGGCCTTTCTGCACCCTTGTGGGAGGAGAGTGCTGTCTTGGTCCCATCTAATCAAGGGTGATTGGACTAGAGCTCAGAACGTGTGTTCTTACTTGCTAGTTTGAGTTATTTCTTGTTTTATATAAGCCTCACGTATGCACCTTGTTGCGTGTAGTGCACCGTCGTGAACTGGTGTGTAGCAGTAGTTACCATTGGTGGTTATAGTAGCAAACATTTTGCTTGTTAAATTTTCTCTTGGCACTTTGCTTGTGGTCCTTCAGAGGTTTTTCGTGGCTGAGATGTACTGTCAGCTAGATCACTAAGCCTAGCGTCAGAGGTACCAACGTACCTCTCACTCACTAGCCATCCCTAAGTGCGACCACTCTTCTTGACCATATAAATTTACCTAGCACTATAGATGTACAATTTCCCACGGATTCTCCAGCTAGCTTGGTCAGCATGGGCATCCTGAGAGTGTAGTAACTTCCTTGTGTTCACCGACAACCTTCTGCTCCTAGTCCACACAAACTCAACATGGAGAGATGCAGCTATATTAAGAACCTTGAATCCTTGCTCTCTCTCTCACACCAGTCAGTACATATGACAATGAGCAGGTCGTCAGCAGCGCACCTCACCTACGCCACCCAAACCCATATCACACATACCTACATATGCAGAGGTCCTGTCCACAAACATAACTAAGTACCAGAGACCTCCCAAACACAAGCACGCTACACACAATACTTCCTCTGCAGGACACAGTGCACATAATAGCTCATATACCAGTTTTTTTCCTATTGAGCCCTTAAGGCAAAATACTAAATCAAACATTAGTCATAAGTGATTCCATTGAGAGACACAGATGTCCCTCTCACCAAGCTGGATAAGGAGAAGGTCGCTCTCTGTCAGGTGCCAGGTTCTGCCATATCACACATGCAGTCATGCACTCAAGTCTCAACAACAGGTACTGTTACAACTCCGTCATAGTCCATATTGGTGTGAACAGCTTGAGGCATACCTCTCTGAAATATATGAAGAGAGATGATTGCACTCTCGGACTGTGTTCCAGGCTGGTATGTCCCTGCTTCAGTAGCTCAGCCTATAAACAAAGTGCTTGGTATAGTGTAGGTAGGGAGGGTAGCGGGTTCAAGTTCCCCTCACAGGTGAATGGTGTTTGTACCTTTCATTCTGTAATTGTGTAACCATCACCTGCTGTGTGATTCACTAATACCATTAATGTGACTGCTTCAGTAACATCGTTATCTTGAGAATGATACCCCCTTATCTATTTTTGTGCTTGCTTTGGCAGCATATATACTAAAACTGGAACTGTACTAAACTGGATCTTAACCATTTTATCTTCAGCTAGGATGATGCTTCAGTACAAACGGAAAATGATGGACTTCGATAATTGGCTTAGTTTCCGGTGTCATTCCAAGGGGATACAATATCTATCACCCTGGGGTGACATGATTCAACAGACCTCGATGCTTTCCCAGAGATGGTCATCTGTCACTCCTGGGATTTCGGCTACTGGCGAAGGCTCTTGACACACCCATAATACTTTTTTTTAGGCAGTGTCTTAAGGGCAAAATTCCTGATGTAAGAACTCAATCTAAGAACAACCTCAAGGTTTTGCTGCTAAATGCTACGAGTCTTATCATGAAATTGCATTCACTGGAAGCAGTCCTCACCTTTGTACAGTTAGAGACCTGGTTCACGGCTGGGGCTGCTACTCCTTCCACACATTCAGACCACAAACTGATGTGAAAACTAAATGAGGTGGTGTATCAATTTTCTTTAAAGATAAATACACCTCCAGATTAGTTAGCATGATTCCCTGGAGATACTTAAGGTGCAATTAACTGTTGGTAGGACACCTATTCAAGTTATTGCCAGCTATAGGAACCCCCTTCATGAATCAGGACACCCACTCTGCCTATTTGGATCTACTTGTTTATCAAGATACATCCGAACACCATACTTTTGGGCGACTTTAACTATACATCCATTCATTGACTGGGGAAATTACTCATGCGCAAACTCAGTTGCTCAAAGTTTCCTCAACTTCATTAACTCCAGCTAATCGACACCCCAACAAGGGGTGCCAACATCCTGGATCTCGTGCTTTTGAAAATGGCCAAGGGAAATCACCACAAGATTCCCTACAGACTGGATTTTCTCATGCAAGACAGGTTATTTGATATACCCCAAACTGGAAACACTTAAGTGTACTTGCCCGGGTGATAGTTTTGACAATCTTTAGGCCCTTTTATTTTTTGTGTAGCAGCTGCAGCAGGTACTCAAGGAGACCATTTCTGTTTGCCTGTCCTTAGATCCACTTCTGTTGCCCTCAGTCAAGCAGCTTTGGAAAGGGGTTTTATGCATCTGTCCACCTAGAAAACTAGTGGCTTCTCAGTGGAATCGTAACTTTGTGCTTGAGAAAATTAACACTTCCTTTGAACCTGCTTTTCAGGCAGATTTGAAGTTTCTAACTTGGACTTCTGCAAGAATAATGTCTTTGTTAGAAGATCGTATTGCAAGTCATACCTACCTCATTTTCCACAAGGACACAGTTTCTCTGAGAACAGATTCTTATTTTATGCCTGAAGTGGTTTCAGTGTTTATCTTGAGCCAATTTGTTAATCTCCCTGTATTCTTTCCATAACCTAAAGAATAAAGGAAGAACCTTGTAAACTCAGACTGCTCAGATGATACCTGGAGAGTACAAAATCCTTCAGGAAGGCCAATTATTTGATGTTATGTAATCCTATCTCGCCTCCATTATTACATGTGGGTTCGGAGCCGATCCTCTGCTCCGACTTGGTGGTTAGAAAGCCTGAAAACTTCTGATTGGCTTGTGGCTAATAGGTATCCCACGAAGCATGCGCACATTCCCCAGATCTTGTTTGCCGCGTCTTCATTCGGAAGCTGCTTTTGATTGGCCGTGGCCAAGTGATTTAGTTCTTTATTATTCTGCTTGTTAGAAGTTTTTAACTTCGCGTGAAGTGCTTTTCTTATTGCTGTTAGCCTTATTGTGTTAACAGATTGTGTCAATTTAACCGGACTTGACTTTTTCCTGGATTTGACTTTTTCTGCTATAACATTTTGGGCCTGTTGGCCTTTTTTGTGCGTGTTGCCGTGTTTGTGTGTTTGACTAAACTGTTTTACTTAAGAGGTATTAGTCTGTTCCCCTTTCCTTTACACTAGGTTCATTTAAGTTAGAGAACCTAGTAAAACTTCCCTTGGTTGGTTGTTGTGAGAAGTAGGGCTAGATCTGTTTAAGTTAGAGGATCTAGTTCCTCTCTTGTTGAGTGAGTGTTTTGTTTTTTCTCTTCTATCGCCTATTGAGACTGCCATTATGTCTAAAGAACATAAAGAGCATAAACAGGATTTAAAATGTGTACTAAATGCTCTCAAAAAATGTCCATCACCGATGGACATCGCATCTGTGTGTACTGTTTAGGGGCCATACATCTTCAAGAGACTTGTCTCTTTTGCCATTTCTTTAGTCCTAGAGTGCTCCAGGAATGGAAGAATAAGTTGATTCTAAAAGGATTGTTAAAACCTTCTTTCGAGGAAGGCCTGGCCAGTTCGTCGCCCTCTACTAGGTCGCATTCTTCCAGTAAAGATAAGGGCAAGGATCGAGATTCTGGACACGGATATTGCAGTTTCGGCACCCAGTGCTGATCACTAGCAGTCCTCTTCAGAGCCGGTCTACAGACATTCCACTGGTCTCCCCTACTTTAAAATCACCTATATTACAGAGAGCAAGATCTCCAACACTGTCCTCCAGATCCTCCAGGAGCTTTTCTGAAGAAGACATCGAGAGAGTGGTGCTCAGACTCCTGAAGTCATCAGCCTTGCCAAACTTTTTATCGGCTCCGACCACTTCTGTCTCTGTGCAGACTCCTGTTACCGATACTGCTCTTTTTCCTCCTCCAACCCAACTTGGGCCTTTGGAGCCGATGCTGTCAGTACCAACTACAGTGATGTCCTCGGCTGCAGCACCCCGGGTGGTTGTCTCTTAGCCGAGCCCCGCTCCGACACTGTCGGCGCCGTCCGAAGTGTCTAGTGTCTGAAGCTCTTCGGTCTAGCCCGAGGGGGGACACTTGGAACCGAACCTCTTCGGTGCCGAGTCTTCCTGTTGGTGCGTCGGCTCGAGTGAGCTCGGACCCTACATCGTTCTCTGATCCGATTCCTTTTGAGCCATTGGCGCCTATGCTCTCCTCGGAACCGGGGCATTCAAAGCTGGAGGAATCTGTTTTCGTGAAGATGAGCATGTTGGATAGTTCATCCGTACCATGTAGGAGTACCGATGCTATACTCCTTCAAGCGCCTACTACGGTCTCAGCATCCTCTCTCCCCCGGGATGGTAGAGACTCACAGCCTAAGACCCCACTGAGGAGCCCCCTCGGAAGAGATCATGTAAGAGGAAGCATGTAGACTCCCCTGATGAGTCTGTCACATCTGACACTGACCTCGATTAGTCGGAGGGGTCCCCTAAGCCATCCTCTGAAGATGTCTCCTTTGCAGACATTTTGGAGAGCCTCAGGCAGAAAGACAGCTGGCCCACCGTTACCCCTTTCGATGAGGAGTCAGTGTACCTGAAGGCTTTTTGGGTCTCAACCCTCAGCTTCATGGGTGTCTCCTCCATTTGATGAATTGCTAGATCTCGAGTCAGAAGGCATGGCAGACTCCCAATGCGGTGGAAGGTCCCCAGGAGGCCAAATAAATTTCTCTCTGCTCCTAAGGACAAAGAGTTTTTAACTAAGGGTTTACCTGTTTATGCCATGGTGGTGGCGGCGCCCACTAAGGAGGAGCTAGCCGAGACTTCTATCCATCCACTTAACAAGGAATCCCAAATGATGGATAGGTACAGGAAGCGGATCTTCTCTTCAGTGGCTTTTGCACTCCGTTAGCTGAACTATCACATTTTACGAGACTTCAGAGAGATCTCCTAAAGGAGTTAGGAGATGCTCTTCAGGGTACCTCGACTGAAGGCAATCCCATTTACAGTGTCTGCTCAGTTGGCTACTCTCACATCTGTTATCTCCTCCATGTGGCTGATCTCATATGCAGCTGATGGTGTGAGTAGGGGGGGCGGGTTCAGGAGTCTCATTAAGGAGACATTCCTGGATGCATCTATTCAACTTTGCTAAGCCTTTCAAGTCTACAATCACCAATGCCCCCGTGGATGGATCCTCTCTTTTTGGACCCAAGGTGAAAGATACCCTCACCAGGTGTGAGCAGGAAGGAAAGACTTTCTGCCGTGGGAGTCCGCTTTACCGTTCCTTCTAGATCTTGCCCTAAAGGTCAGAAGAGCGGCAGAATATGGTTCAAGAAATCACAGAGACATTTCCAGGCACACAAGGTGATTCTTCCTTCAGAGGCAGGGGAGGAGGAAATAATGGTAGATATCGCCCTAGAGACAGGGGAGCACCACAAAATCAGGGAGGTCACGATTCCTTTTGTGACCATCCCTATCAGCGTTCCTGATGTGGAACCCGACTGTGCATCTCTGGAGCCAGTCGGGGGTCGCCTGTCCTTGTACCCAGAACCCTGCCTAAATCTCACTCGAGACAAGTGGGTACAAGACATCATTACCAGAGGTTACTCTATACCCTTTTCCCATCCACCACGCCCTCTTAAAAGGATCCCAGATGTGCCACCCAATCACAGGGTTCAAGCGGCTGTAGAGATAGAAAAGCTGCTACTAAAAAGAGCCCTCCAAAAGGTCCCAACAGACCAGACAGGATTTGGAAAATACTCCAGGTTCTTTTTAGTTCCAAAAAGAACAGGGGAGGACTGGAGACCCATCCTAGACCTCAGCAGGTTAAACGAGCATGTAAAGAAGTCCAAGTTCCGAATGGTCACTCTACAGTCCATACTCCCTTTGTTGGGGAGAGACAGCTGAATGTGCTCAATAGATCTCCAGGATGCCTACTTACCACATAATGATGGACAAAGCATCAAGGAACTACCTACTTTTCCGGCTGAGAGCCAATCATTACCAGTTTCGGGCACTGCCCTTTGGTCTCACCACAGCCCCCCGGGTGTTCAAGTGCATGACAGTAGTCACAGCTCATTTGTGGCACCAGGGAATCCACGTCTTTCCATACCTTGACGATTGGCTCCTGATGGCCACCAGGCATTGCCTAATTCAGTAGAGAGATTCCACAATCAAGCTCTATTCCTAGTTGGGAATCTCGATAAACTGGGAAAAATCCTCTTTTGCCCTCTGTCTATAACTTTTATAGGAGCAAACGCAGTATGGTGTCAACCATAACCTTGGTACCTTTAGCAAGGCTGCATATGAGAATACTCCAATGGCTCCTGTCATCCCAGTGGTCGTTTAAACAGTTGCCTCTACATAATCAGATCCTGATTACAGATTCTTGCAAAAAGGACCTACGCTGGTGGATTCAACCAGGTCATCTTACCACAGGGACTCCCTTTGTACCGCACCAACCCGTTGCCACTGTGACCATGGATTCCTCTCAGGGTGGGGGGGCATTATCTTGGCAGGACTGTCCAAGGCACATGGCAAGAGCAGGAGGCCCATCTGCATATCAGTGTCCTAGAGATGAGGGCGGTGCTTCTAGCGTTGCAAGCACTTCACGACTTTCTCCCTCTGGGGACGATAGCTATCCAAACCAACAACATGTTGGTTGTCTGGTATCTAAACAAACAAGGGGGAACCAGATCATACCCCTTATGTCGAGAGGCCATGCGAGTTTGGGATTGGACGATTTCTTCTCAACGCTTTCTCATTGCAACGCACATCCCAGGGACTTCCAGCGTAATAGCGGACAAGCTAAGCAGGGCAATTTTGTTACCTCACGAATGGTCCTTGAACCAGAACATAGCCAGTATGATCTGTCACAAGTGGGGGACAACCCTGCTGCGACCTCTTTGCCAGTCCCATCAACACCAAATGCAGCACCTTTTTCTCTCTCATCCCCCCTTCGGGGGAGTCTCCAAGAGATGCACTAGTCCACGATTGGCCCCCGGGACTCTTTTATACTTTTCCTCCTTTTCCACTCATTCCCTAGATCATACAGAAAGCAATGCTGTTGGGAAGCAAGATGATCCTCATCACCCCTTACTGGCCTCGTCAGATTTGGTTCCCTTTTCTCGGGCCTCACCTTTTGGACTGCCCATGGAAGCTGGACCCAGTGCCAGACCTCCTGACATACGTCATGTTCTCTTCACCCCAGTGTCCACACTCTCAAACTGACAGCATGGCTGCTCCAGTTCCATCACTAGTCAGACTTCATGATTTGTCTCCATCTGTAACTCGTATTATTACCTCTTCTCACAAGCATTCGACCAGAAAATTGTATCATAGTAAATGAAAGAGATTTTCCCTATGGGCACACAATAGAGAAGTTGATCCATTTACAGCTCCCATTACTGTTGTTCTAGAGTTTCTTTCTAAACTCTTTCACCAAGGTTCAGCAGCTGCTACACTGAGTTCATCTAGCAGCAATATCTAATTTTCATGTGGGGATTAATGATTCCAGTCTTATGTCTCTCAAACTGTGTAAACCCTTTAAGGGTTCCATGATGTTAAGACCTCCTGTACAAGACCCCATTCCACCTTGGGACCTGAATCTAGTTCTGTCTAGACTTACTCTGCCACCCTTTGAACCAGCCCATAGTTGTCATTTGAAGTTTCTGTCTTGGAAGACTCTTTTTCTGGTAGCAATAACCTCAGCCAGGCGAGTTTCTGAATTACAAGCTCTGTCTGTTAAACCTCCATACTTAATTTTTCACAAAGATAGGGTCTCTCTCCGGACCAACCCTTCTTTTATTCCTAAAGTCTGTTCTCAATTTCACTTAAACCAAACAATTGAATTGCCAGTGTTCTTCCCTAATCACTCAAAGCAGAGTATACATTCCACCAATTGGATGTACACAGGCGACTACGTTTCTATATCCACCGGACCAAAAAATTTAGGAAATCAGAACAGCTGTTTATTTCCTTTGCTGAGGCGAGAATGGGCTTGCCAGTTTCCAAGGTTACACTTTCGAACTGGATCTCTAGTTTTATTTCCTTTATTTACAGTTCTCAAGGAAAGGAGTTACCCTTTAAAGTTAAACAGCATTCCACGAGGTCCTTCTCTACTTCTGCTCCTTTCCAAGTCAACTCACCTATTGATAGTATTTGTGCAGCAGCAACATGGGCTACCCCTCATACCTTCATTTCCCATTATAAGTTGGATTTAACATCCAGGGTAGTGCTCCGTTTGGTTCCACGGTACTCAGGAGTATCTTCCAGTGAGCCACCCATTCAAGATGCTAGGGACGCTGTCCCACATGTAATAATGGAGGCGAGATAGGACTACATAACATAAAGAAGTTATGTACTCACCATAACGTTCCATGTATGTAGTCCATCTCGCCGAACATTATTACGAACCCACCCACCAGTCCCCTTCTTGGCGGATCTGGATAAAGTTTTTTCCCCTTTCTACAGTGGTTTTTGCCACAAGGGCTCTTTTATTAGTTTATTCTTCCGGACCTTTGTTCCTTTTTCATGTCTGATTCTGGTAGACTAATGCCAAACAAGATCTGGGGAATGTGTGCATGCATCATGGGATACCTATTAGCCACGAGCCAATCAGAAGTTTTCAGGCTTTCTAAGCAGCTGAGAGGATCGGCTCCGAACCCACATGTAATAATATTCTGCGAGATGGACTACATATATGGAATGTTATGGTGAGTACATAACTTCTTTTTTCCCTTTCTACCAAGGGCTTTAGCTTCTTCTTTGACTTTTTGGAAAGGCATGAGGTCTAGAAGTATTCTAGAGGTAGCATCATAGTCCTCTGTGCATTCTTTCACACAGAATTACAAACGTGATTCCTTTTCCAGGTCCTGAACAGGCTTTGTTAGGGACATTCTGTATGGCCTCCTGGACTCAGATATTTCTTCCACCTCTCTGTATTGTCAAAGCTTTGATAATCTACCCATTTAGTTGAGGCTGCTGAAACATAGGTTCATAGGTATATGTACTAGGATATAGGCCCTCAGGCCTATATAAGCCTAGCCAAACGGTACCCTGGCTTTTGCCACCCAAAAAAAATATTTTCCTTTGCCCCTGTCAGGCAGAGCCACAGAAGTGATCCCTGGGGGTGCATTTCCTATCCTCCCATCCAATCAACATTTTTCTTGAGTGCTAATGAGGAGCTTTGTTTGATATAGATAGGTAGTTTGGTCCAGAGTATGGGAAGTCCCTGGGACAGGAATCTATCCCCCCAGCATGTCCTGTTTATTGTGGTGACAAGGTTTAGGTCCCTAGAGCATATAGCTCAGAGGGATTGGGATTTCTTTAAGTGGAGCATGTCCAGCAGCTCTGGGTTTGACATAGCTTTGTATGTTGGGGAGAGATTGTCTCTGAGTAGGCGATATGCGAATAAAGCTGGAGATGTAATGTGATCCTATATCGCCTACATTCTTTACTGATAGGCTCCGACTCGGCCACTATAACTAGCACAAAGTCTCTCATTGGCTGGGCTAACCCTGTATCCCAGGATGCATCACACCCAAACCCCCCAGATCTCATTTGCCGCTCCTAGAGTAACGACGTTGTCTCGACTTGGCTGAGGCTAAGTACCCTCTCTTTTGTTTTTGAACTTATAGCTGTTGCTCGAGTTATTATACCAAAAAAGCTATTCTAATAGCTATGTTGTCTGTTGTATCCATTTTTGTGACTGATTGCGTTTGTTAGTTGATCGTTCTGTTTGGCGGGCTAGGCCCGTTTAAGTTAGAGGGCCTTTGCCCTATCTTGTGTCGTTAGTGTTCGGGTGTTTAAGTTAGAGCCCTTTCCTCCCTCCCTACCTTGTGTTGCTGAGTGTGCTTCGTGTGATTTATAGTTTAAATCGAATTTTTGTTGCTCTACTTGTGGATTGTATTCCTTATGTCGGGCAAGGAACCAAAAGAACATAATCCATCTGGCTTTAAAAAATGCGCCAAATGTGCGTATAAGATGTCGCTGACTGGCCACGCCATCTGTGTATATTGTCTTGATGCCATACACTTGCAGTAATCCTGCAGTGTGTGTCATGCGGTCTCTGCCAGGGTTTTACAGGAGAGAAAAAATAAACTTATCCTCAAGGGTTTGATTAAACCCTCCTTTGAGGAAACTTAGGCATCTTCTCCTCCCTCTGAGAAATCCAGGTCCAAGACTAAAATGAAGTCTCCGGCTCCAACTAGTTCATTGGAGCCTCTGGAGAAAAGGTCTAAAATTACATCTCCTTCCTCGGCTCCACTGGTCTCTGAGACGCAGGAAGTACTGTCCAAGGCTATGTCTCCTTCCTCTGCTCCACTGGTCTTGGAGCCGCAGGAAGTATTGTCTGTTGCGGGGTCGGCGCCAAAGGAGGTTGCGGTGGTTCTTGAGCCTGCTTCGGCTCCGATCCTTTTGGATCCAATTCGGAGCCGTTCCGCCAGTCTTGTCTCTGTTCCGACAGAGAAGGTTTCTCGACCCCCTTCTGTCTCCTCCAAGTTCTCCAGGCTCTCGGATTCGGATGTCGGTAGGGTGGTCCAGAGGCTCCTCCAGTCGCCAGTGTTAACTAAATTATTTTCGGCTCCAGCCCAGTCGGCTCTGGAGCCAGCTACTATATCGGTTCCGTTTTTTCCTCCTCCGAAAACCTCTGTGTCGTTGGAGCCGGAGTCTGCCGAATCGAGTGAAGTCCCTGGGTTGGCTCCGAAACCTCCTACTAGTCTTTCAGATCCGACATCGTCTCCAACCTTTTCCATTCCTTCTACAGGTTTCGGTACTCTGGTGTCCTCATTTGAACCCGAGGGGGGGGGTACATCGGGGCTTCAGACTGCAGCTCCAAGTCTCCCCCTTGGTGCTTCGGCTAGGGGTACCCCAACTCCGGTCATGGTCTCGGAGGCGGCTTTTTCATCCGATTCTGGTGGACCTGCCTTCGAGGCTATGAGGAGCAGCGCGCTGGCCAAGTCCATAGTGACTTCACCTGAATTGGCAACTCCTTCCCTAGACGCTGCGACTAGAGCTTCTGGTGCCCCCCTATCTCTGGGCAGCGGGGCTCCTAGGCCTGAGGATACCTCCATGTGTGGTCCCCTACTTTCTCAGGGCTCTTCAGAGTCTGTGCCTGAAGAGCCTCCCAGGAAGAAGTTGTGTAAAAGAGGAAGCACGTGGACTCCCCAGATGAGTGTCACCTCGGACACCGACCTCGATGATGCAGAAGGGTCCCTGAAGTCGTTGTCTGATGATGTCTCGTTCTCCAATTTCCTGGAGATCTTCAGACAGCGGGGCGACTGGCCATCCAAAAACCCTTCTGAGGAGGAGTCGGTCTTCCTCAAGGCCTTCGGAGCCCAGCCTTCCGGCTTCTGGGTGTCTCCACCCTTCGATGAACTATTGGATCTTATTTGTCGAAGGGTGTGGGAGCACCCTGACTCTGTGGACCCAGTTCCTAGCCGCCCCAATAAGTTCTTATCTGCGCCTCCTGGAAAATAATTTTTGACCAAGGGAGTACATGTGGATGCTATGGTGGTGGCGTCTACCACTCAGCAGGACGTGGCAGAGGCTTCTACTTCCATCCATCCTCCTAATAAGGAGTCTAGGAGTATGAATAGGTGTGGGAAGCGTACCCTGTCTTCAGCGACCTTTACCTTGCGGTCGCTGAATTACTTGTCGTTTTACGCGGCTCCAAAGGGATCTCATAAAGGAGTTGAGAGATACCCTGTTGGGTTACTTGCCTGAGGCGTTGGCACCAGTCTGTTAATGCCCAGCTTGTCTACCCTTTCTTCCATCATCAGCTCATCCATGAGGCTCATATCTTATGCATCCGAGGGGGCGGGTAAAGCAGCGAGTTCAGGCGTAGCCCTCAGGAGGCAAGCTTGGATGCGCTTCTGTCATTTTGCGGAGGCTTTCAAGTCTTCTTTCACGGACACCCCATTCGACTGGTCCTCCCTTTTTGGACCCAAAATGAAAGACACCTTCACTAGATGTGAGCAAGAGGGTAAGACTTTGTCTGCCGTTGGGGCCCGTTTTTCGCTTCCCTCTAGACCTTATACCAAGGCTCAGAGGGGAGGGAAAATGTGGTTCAGAACGTCTCAAAAGTCTTCCCCTGCCCATTAAAGTGACCCCCCCCCTTCCAGGGGCAGAGGAGGGGAGAATTTTAATGGAAGGCGTCACCCTAGAGGCGGTGGAGGCCCCCGCAATACAGGAGACCGCGAGTCCTTTCGTGGTTCCTCCTACCAACGTCCCTGAGGGATTACCCAACTGTGCGTCTCCGGAGCCAGTCAGGGGTCGTTTTTCAGAGCATCTTCAGGCCTGGGAGTCCATCACTCAGGATCGATGGGTGCTTCGTATCATCACCGGAGGTTACACCATTCCCTTTATTGGCCCCCCCCCCCCGCCATCAACAAAAATCCCGGACGTTCCACCCAGTCAACGGGATCAGGCAGCAATAGAGGTCTCAAAGCTGCTAGAAAAAGGAGTCATCCAACCAGTCCCCGCAGACCAGATCGGATTAGGAACTTACTCAAGGTTATTTTTGGTGCCAAAAAGAACAGGGGACTTGAGGACCCATTCTGGATCTCAGCCGTCTAAACCGCTTTGTAAAGAAGTCCAAGTTCCGAATGTTCATTTTGCAGTCCATTTTCCCATTGCTGGAAAAAGGAGTATGGATGTGCTCGCTCGATCTCAAGGATGTCTATTATCACATCAAGGTAAGCAAGGCTTCCAGGAATCATTTACTCTTCTGGCTGGGAGCCAGTCATTTTCATTTCCGGGCCCTGCCTTTTTGTCTCACCACAGCCCCCAGGGTGTTCACCAAGTGTCTGGCAGTGGTGACAACTCACCTGAGACGTCTAGGATTCCAGGTGTTTCTTTATCTAGACGACTGGCTCCTCACCGCCCCCACCAGGCATCTACTTGTTCAAGCCATGAGAGCTACTGTCAAATTGGGCCATCTTCTAGGGATCTCATTCAACTGGGCAAAGTCTGTATTGCTGCCATCACAGCGTGTTGCCTTTATCGGCGCAGAGCTAGACTCTGTAGAGATGCAAGCATTCCTACCGACAGAGAGAATAAAAGTGGTACAGGCCCAAGTCCTGGCTTTACTGCCCCGGGAAAAAGCCCAAGCCAGGATGGTTCTTCAGTTGTTGGGATCAATGGCGGCTACCATTCTCCTAGTTCCGCTAGCCAGGTTACACATGCGAATACTTCAGTGGCTCCTTTCGGCCCAGTGGTCATATCAGGAACAATCCCTTGTCCCATCCGATTCTCATCATGGAGAGATGCCGACAGGATTTGCGTTGGTGGCTTCTCTCGTCCAATCTGAATCAAGGGAGACCCTTGAACCCCCCATCCCCTATTGCCACAGTAACCACGGACGCCTCCCAGATAGGGTGGGGGGGCATTATCTGGGCGAGACTGTCCAAGGTACGTGGCAAGACCACGAGGTTCACTTGCATATCAGTGTTCTAGAGATGAGCACTATCAGGTTTTACCTCATATCATGCGTTCCGGCCCCAAAATCCGGACAATACCAAGAAAGGTGGGGGGGGTATCCATATTCATCAAGGACACCCACACCTCAAGATTGGTGACAATGCACGATGCATCGGAAACCATCCAGGTGCAATTAACCATAGGCAAGACTGCTCTGCAATTTGTAGCATGTTACAGGCCACCCTCGCAAACTCAGGAACCTCACATGGCCTTCCTGAAAACACTGGAGGGGATAAATGTATCTCCAACACCATCATACTAGGTGACTTTAACTACCTTAATATAGACTGGGAACACTACTCAAGCCCAAACACTCTAGCCCAAAAGTTCCTAGAATTCATAAACTCAAATGCCATGGAACAACTAGTCACCATCCCCACAAGAGGAGAAAACATACTTGATCTGATCATCACAAACATGGGAGCACAATGTTCAACACCGGAAGTATACCCCTCACTGGTGAGATCAGATCACAAACTAATCTTGCTGGAGGTCCTTATCCCGCCCCCACCCGAAATAAAAAAAGACCACAGTAAAGAACTTCTCGAAAGCCGACTTCACACTGCTTAAGACTAGTGTGGTCTCCTTTAAGGCCCCCGAGCCGGCGGTAAACATTACTCAAACTGCTGAATCACTTAAAAATGCCTTCTACCAGCACCTGCAGGGCTGCATGGATCAGGCAATCCCAAGCAAAACAAAGACTCTTTGTACCAAAGGCAAGCGTCCAGTCTGGTGGACCCCAGCCATAAACAAACTCTACAACAAAAGGAGAAAGCTACTACAAGATAGAGCAAAATCCTTAAAAGGAAAGACACCGCTGATCACTATAAGTAAAAAGCTAAGAGCTCTCATAAAATCATCCAAAGCTAATTTTGAGAGAAAAATAGCTAAGGACTCTAAAGACAGCCATAAGGCATTCTTTAGCTATGTCAGAAACCTAGGAGGAAACTCCCAGATATGCTCAGAATTAGTCCAAAATGATGTGAAGATTACTGATCCTACAGACATTGCCAACATACTGGCTGACAGGTTCAGTGCAAACTCCCCCCCCCCCCCTCCTCCCCAAAAGGAGAGATATCTATACCAAATGATTGTAGCCCCCCAAACATCTCTAATGCCCAGGTAAGATCTGCTCTCTCCAAGGCAAAGAACACAGCATCCATGGGACCTGATGGTGTCCCCGGCTGTGTGCTCCACGAACTCAACGAGGAATTAAACCCACAGTTAGGACAGCAGCCTTATCTGCAAAGCCATGGAGAGGATCATAATGGATCTCATAAATAAAGACATAGGGAATTTGCAGACTTTGGATCCACCCCAGATGTTCTTCATCTCACATTGCTGCAGTCCTAACACTTGGGTAGTCCGCTGTCCCAGTCGGCCCGAATACCAAAGTATAAGGCTGACGTCGGTCAAGGCGCATTTGACTGACATCAGAACGTCAGGGTACAAATGCGCATGACCGACGTCATATCCTCAGTCTTTTTTGCCGCATGGTCCGATGCAGAAGCAGTATTGCGAGTGCAGGTTGGCGTTCTGAAATTTTCTGAAGTCGGAGTTTCAGACCGAATCAAAGTTGGCTAAGTACCCCGTTGGGGAATATTTTGGTTTTTTCTTGCCTCAGTATTTAACCGGATGTCAGAAAAAGTGAATAACTGTATTTCTTGTGGGAAACAGATACCTCATGGAGATTACCATACATTGTGTATACCTTGCTTAGGGCCTGAGCACGACGTTGTTGGCTGTCGCTCTTGTGCTAGATTTAACAAACGCACTATTAAGAGAAGATTAGATTGTGCCAGGTTAGTTTTTGGGAAGTGTTGTAATTACAACATGCCGTCGGATGCTCCGACGCCCGCTTATCTAAAAACGCAAGGACAAAGCAGCGAAGCCTAGGGTGGAAGAACCGTCTGTCCCGGACGTCGGTTCTTTAGAGGGCTCGGTGGAACCGGTGGTTCTACCAGAAGTTCCTTTGGATTCTCAGGGTGAGACTTTACTGTTACAAGATGTGTCCTCTCAGGAGGTAGGCCAGGCTGAAGGGGCTTCTCACGTAGCTGTTCTCCCCTCCCTTCCTAAGGTGGTTAGGCCCTCCCCTTCTGTTTCCAAGGCTCCTTCTAGAGGTAGGCCAGGGTTAACTTCAGTGGGGGTCTCCCCTAGTTCTTCAGGGTCTCTGCCTAAGAAACATATGCTTAAAATGGCAGAAGATTTGATTACTATGATTAGAGGTTCTTTACCCCCCCCCCTGATAAGAGGCCTAGGGTGGAACCTGAGCTTGAAAGTTTTGAGCAGTGTTCGGAGGCTTCTGAGTCTCTGGCTGAAGACTTGCAGGAGTATCCTCCTTATTCTGATGCTGATGTAGATGACTCTACACCT
The DNA here is from genome assembly GCF_019279795.1 of Protopterus annectens. Lineage (NCBI taxonomy): Eukaryota > Metazoa > Chordata > Ceratodontiformes > Protopteridae > Protopterus > Protopterus annectens. The sequence goes on along the minus strand of NC_056730.1, from coordinate 96,924,247 downwards.
TGGCTTCTCCTCCTGAGGATTTTTCTTTTCAGAGACCCTTCATTCCATGAGGGAGCATTTTAAATGGGAAGGTCAAGATTTCTCTGATTCTAGGAAAAGGCTTAGGGAATTTTGTTTCTACCCCAGCATAGGCCTTTAGCTATACCTCCTGTTCTGGATGTGGTAGAGGATGTTTTTGCAGAGGCTTCCCTGAACCCTGATTCTTTGCCTCCTGCCCCAGTTAAACCGGACAGGTATTATAGGGTGCCTGAAGCTCATAAGTATCTTTTTAAGAGTCCCAGGGCAGACCCAGAAACTGTTTCTCAGGGCCCTAAAGGTGTTAAGGCTTCTGTTGTTAAAAATCCTGTTCCTTCTGATAAAGAGGCAAGGGCTTTGGATAGATGGGGGAAAAAGGTGTATACTTCTTCCACTTTAGCCATGAGGGCTCTGAATTGCCAGTTTCACATGTTGAAATACCAAAATTATCTCCTTTCACAATTGAAGTCTAAGGTAGATGCTCTGGCGGAAGGTATTGAGTGTAAAGAGTTGCAGGATTTAGATCATGTTTCTGAACAAGTGGGTAAGCATTCCTTGCAATGTGGTTTTGATGCTGTACAGGCCTCTTCGAGGGTGGCAGCCACTGGTTCTGTTCTTCGCAGGCACGCCTGGCTCAAGGATCAGAATTTAGCTGAACATGTAAAGACAAGGATTTTAGATGCTCCTTCACAATCTGATGTGTTATTTGGTGCGCCTGTGGACGCAGTTTTAAAGAAAATGGAGGACAAGGCTAAGTCTATGCAGACTGTTAAAGATTTTTGCAGGTTCAGCCTCCAAAGTTTAGTAGAAATTGGCCTACTAAGGGGTGGACTTATCCTTCTTATGATTCTCAGTCTAGGGGTAGATCTAGACGTGGTAGGGGCAGAGCTCAAGGTTCTTTTAGGCCTAGAGCAGGCAGTTCGCCTGCCCAGTCTTCTGGTGAGGGCAGGGGTCAGTCCTTTCGTAAGCAGACCCAATGACTTGCCTTTTCAGCTGCCAGAGCCTTCTCGTCTGGCAGCACCTTTGGGAGGAAGGCTGGCACTTTTCAAAGAAAACTGGAGTGTTATTACCCAAGACAGATGGGTATTGGATATCGTTCACCACGGTTACAGGTTTTATTTCCATACCTTGCCTCCTTTCAAAGGCATGCCAGACATTCCTCCTCTACAAAGAAAAGAGGCTCACAAGCAAATTTCTCTGTTGCTCCAGATAGGGGCCATTCAGCCGGTTCCTGTGCCAGAAAGGGGCCTAGGATTTTATTCTCGCCTGTTCCTAGTACCAAAAAAGGGGAACACGTGGAGACCAATTTTGGATTTGTCTATCCTCAACACTTATTTGGACATTTCCAAGTTCAAAATGTTGACGTTACAACAGCTTTTACCTCTGCTGGGCAAAGATCACTGGATGGTAACTTTAGATCTCAAGGAGGCTTACCTTCATGTGCCTATCAGACTCAGTTGCAGGAAGTATCTGCGTTTTCGAGCTGGAAATTCCCATTATCAGTTCTCTGCATTGCCCTTTGGCTTATCTACTGCGCCCAGAGTATTCACAAAAGTTCTGGCTCCAGTTGTAGCTTTTTTCAGGCTAAAAGGAATACAGATCTATCCTTACTTGGACGACTGTCTGATTCTGGCTCAAGAAAAGGACGAGCTTCTTCAGCATCTGGATTATGTGATAGCAGTGCTAAGATGCCTGGGGTATTCTGTGAACGAAATAAAGTCCAGTCTAGTACCCTCTCAAGACATGTGCTTTCTGGGTGTGAGACTGAATACAGCAGCCCAGATGGCCTTTTTAACCCCGGACAATCAAAAGAGTCTATCCCTTTATTTCCATCAACTATCTCATCAGTCCGTGCTGACTGCAAGGACAGTCCTTCAAGCATTAGGGTTCATGGCATCTTGTATTCTGGTGCTTCCCAATGCCAAACTGCATATGAGGAAGCTACAATGGTATCTCAAAAATGTATGGACACAGCACTGCCAGGATCTGGACACTGTCATTCAAATAATACCTTGCATTCAAAAGGAATTTTTGTGGTGGGCTCAGGAATGTCACCTAAACAAGGGACTCTCTGTGACCCGGCCAGAGGCGAGTCAGATTCTAACGACAGATGCCTCAGACATAGCTTGGGGATCTCATCTGAATGGAAAGTGGATACAAGACAAGTGGCCTGCCAGACTACAGCATCTACATATCAACATGAAGGAGATGTTAGCAGTCCAGTTTGCATTGAAGGCTTTCAAGGAGTTACTTCTTCCAGGGCAGGTGTTGATTCTAACTGACAACACAACTGTCATGTGGTACATCAACAAGCAAGGGGGAACACATTCTTATCCTCTATGCAGGCAAGCAATGATTTTGTGGGAGACTGCTCAGCTTGCAGCTTACTCTTCAAGCAAGGTTTCTGCCAGGAGCACAGAACTCCTTAGCAGATGTGTTAAGCAGGCAAATCATGGATCCCCACGAGTGGAAACTGGATCTTCATGTATTTCAAAAATTGACAGTGTCATGGGGAACTCCAGACATAGATCTGTTCGCTTCTCCACTAAACCACCAGCTGCCAAAGTTTTGCACGAAAAGTTATCATCACACAGCTTGGAAAGTGGATGCTCTTTCGTTCAGTTGGGAAAATCTTCATGTGTATGCCTTTCCACCTCTGCCTCTCCTCCCAAAGGTACTCCTAAAGGTCAGACAAGACAAGCCAAGGATGATTTTGATAGCTCCAGATTGGCCTCGGCAACACTGGTACCCATTACTGAGGAATCTGGTAAGAAAGCCTCCATGGCCTTTACCTTTGATTCCACACCTTTTGTCTCAGAGGGACGGTCATCTACTCAATGTCAAGCTTCACTCTCTTCATCTAACAGCCTGGCATATTCTCTTTTGAACCACAGCAGGTCTCAACTTCCTCAACAAGTTTTGAATGTGATTACGGAAGCCAGAAGACCTAGTACACGTAAGGTGTATGCAGAAAAATGGAAGAGATTTTTATTTTGGAGTGCAGCAAAGGATTTGGATGTTTCTGAGCCTAATTTGAGTGTGGCTCTTCAATATCTTACTGAGCTATTGGACAAAGGTTTGTCTTTCTCTTCCATTAAGATTCATGCTGCAGCAATTTCAGCTCACTATGATTGTGACCCACCATTGTTTTCTCATCCTTTGTTCAAGCAATTTCTTAGAGGGGCAAAGAATATAAGACCCCCACGAAGAGCTCCTACTCCTGCTTGGGACCTCAATTTTGTGTTGGAGAAACTTACTCTACAACCTTTTGAGCCTCATGGCTACTGCTGAGTTGAAATACTTGTCATGGAAGACTGCTTTTTTGTTGGCCATTACTTCTGCAAGAAGGGTTTCTGAATTGCAGGCCCTTATGGCGGTGGAGCCTTTTTTGATTTTTCATAAGGATAGGGTATCATTACGTACTAATCCTTCATTTATGCCTAAGGTGGTTTCTAGTGTGGCTTTAAACCAAACTATTCATTTGCCTACTTTTTATGCAGATCCCCAAAATAGGGGAAAAGATTTTGCACACTTTAGATGTACACAGGCAGTTGCGTTATTATTTAAGCAGGACTAGGGATTTTAGGCAGTCTCAGCAGTTGTTTGTTTCTTTTGCTTTGAGTTCTCAGGGCAAGCCTGTGTCAAAACAAACTATTTCTAAGTGGATTGGGTTTTGCATTGCATTCTGTTACTCCCATCATGGCAAAGAGATTCCAGCTGGGATTAGGCCTCATTCCACTAGGGCTACTGCCACTTCAACAGCATTTCTAAGGGGTGGCAACTAAGGATATTTTGGAGGCAGCTACTTGGAGTTCAGTGCATACTTTCTCCAAGCATTACCACCTTCCTCTCTATTCTAAGTCCAGGGCTGGTTTTGCCACTGCTGTGTTGCAGGGCATTTTGGCAGCTCCTGCTTCATTATAGCTTAGCCATCCTCCCTTACCTCTGCTTTGGGATTCTACCCAAGTGTTAGGACTGCAGCAATGTGAGATGAAGAACATAGTACAGTTTTGTACCTACCATAAATGTAGATGTTCGAAGATCCACATTGCTGCAGTCCAATTTTCCCTCCCTCCTTCCCTCTGTGTTTAGGGGTGGTTGTGTGGGTGAGGTTCTATTTTTTGTACATTTGTATATATTGTACATATTTTAGGCACAGGAGTGTTTTGGTGTTTTTTGGTTTTGGCCTTATCTTTTTAGGGTCTTCTGACATCTGGGGCAAGAAAAGACTGAGGATATGACGTCGGTCATGCGCATTTGTACCCTGACGTTCTGATGTCAGTCAAATGCGCCTTGACCGACGTCAGCCTTATACTTTGGTATTCGGGCTGACTGGGACAGCGGACTACCCAAGTGTTAGGACTGCAGCAATGTGGATCTTCGAACATCTACATTTATGGTAGGTACAAAACTGTACTTTTGGCTTTGTCAAAGGCAGATCATGCCTTTTAAACTTGGTTGACTTTTTCGAAACCGTCACCAAGGCCATTGACGAGGGAAAGGCAGTCCATACAGCCTACCTAGACCTGGCGAAGGCTTTCGATACAATACCCCACTCGGGTATCATTGAAAAACTCATCAACTTAAATGTAAACCCATACATTACAAGATGGGTTGCAAACTGGCTGAGTGATAGAACCCACAGGGTCAGAGTTGCTGGCGCCATGTCAGACTCAAAGCCTGTCACAAGTGGTGTCCCACAGGGCTCAGTCCTGGGCCCACTCTTGTTTGGCATCTACTTTTCTGAAGTGCAAGCAAATACAGGAGGGTTATGGCTGACAAAGTTTGCAGATGACTGCAAACTGGGCGCCGTAGTCGAAAACACATCTGACAGATATCCTTCAGAAGGGTCTCACAGAAACGGACAACTGGTGCCAGAGCCATGGCCTAAAGTTAAATGCCAAGAAATGCATAGTCATACCCTTCGGGAAAAACAAGGTTACCCCTAGCTACCATATAGGTGGCAATCCTCTGATCACAGAAGAAGTTATCAGGGACCTGGGGACCCAGGTTGACAGTAGCCTTTCATTCGACACTCATATTGCTAAGACCTTCTACATTGCCCACCTTATCATGAAGGGATTCACATCTAGATCAAGGGAGGTCATAGTCTCCCTATACTCATCACTCATCAGACCAGTGATTGAGTACAATGCCCCATTCGGAATGTATCCGACCCGACACTTGCAGCAGTTGGAGAGGCCACAAAAGTTCCTCACCAAAAGGATAAAGGGTCTCAAAAATCTGTCTTATGCTGCCCGACTGAAAGAACTCCAGCTATATTCAGTTGCTTACCGCTTGCTCAGAGGTGACCTGTGCCTGACATACAAGGCCATGTCAAACCTAGATTTGATGAACATGCTTCATCTCAAAAAATCTAGATCCCTCAGAGCCACAAGGGCGGGAGACTTAAACCTCGACACGGTTATTAATAGGACGTGCTGGAGGGATAGATTCATCACCCAAAGACTCCCTATGCTGTGGAACAAAATCCCGGTATATGTGAGGCAGTGCACCTCGCTGGCCTTGTTCAAGAGGAATCTTGACCAATGGATGGGAGATCGCAGATACACCTCAGGGGTTACCTCAGTGTCACTGCTCAACAGAGGCACAGCAAAATAATGGGCATAGTTTCTCCAAACTAAAGGGGTGGCGTAAGCCACAAAACTATGGGCTAGGCTTGTAAATGCCCTCGGGCAGATAGCCTAGTATGAACCTATGAACCTATGAGAGCGGTGCTTCTAGCGTTGCAGGCACTTCACAGCTCTCTTCCCAGGGGAACTATTGCGATTCTTTCCGACAATATGTCGGTTGTCTGGTATCTGAACAAGCAGGGAGGAACCAAGTCCTACACCCTTTTCAGGGAGGCCATGAGCATGTGGAATTGGGTGATCGCTTCCCAGCGCTTTCTAGTGGCAACGCACATTCCGGGGAAGTCCAATGTGATAGCAGACAGGCTGAGCGGAGCTATTCTGATGCCTCACGAGTGGTCCCTGAATGACAGAGCAGCTGCTCAGATCTTCTCCAAGTGGGGCCTTCCCTGCTGCGACCTCTTTGCCAGCCCCCTGAATGCGAAGTGCAGCAATTTTTTCACTCTGATCCCCCCCCCCCCCACAGAGGGAGTCACCCAGGGATGCTCTAGTCCACAATTGGCCCTCCGGTCTGCTCTACGCCTTCCCGCCGGTCCCTCTTCTACCAAGAGTAATTCAGAAGGCTACCTGCTTGGGAAGCAATATGATTTTGATCGCACCACACTGGCCCCATCAAGTTTGGTTCCTCTTCCTTCGGAAGTATGCGGTGGATGGTCCTTGGATTCTGAACCCAGCTCCAGACCTATTGACTCATCAGTCAGGACAGCTCCATTCATCCCTACGAACACTCAAGCTTGCTGCCTGGCTTCTCCACTTCAGACATTAGTCAGACAGCATATCTTTACCCCGGAAGTAGTACATATTCTGTCTTCCTCCCACAAGTCTTCTACTAGGAAAATATACTCTAGTAAATGGAGGAGATTTGCAATTTGGGCTCAGCAACGTGATCTTGATCCCCTTAAAGCCCCTGTGTTGGCATTGTTAGATTTCTTAGCAACACTCTTTAGACAGGGCTCGGCTGCCTCCACTATAAAGGTTCACTTGGCAGCAATCTCCAATTATCATGTTGCACATGAGGGTTCCCTCATGGGTCATAAGCTATGTAAAGCCTTTCTGAAAGGAGCCTGGTTGCTTTGCCCTCCGGTGTCGCAACCCGTCTTGCCATGGGATTTAGATGTGGTGCTCAGAGCTTTGACGTCTTCTCCCTTTGAGCCGGCAGCCTCCTGCGAATTGAAATTTTTGTCATGGAAGACTGCCTTCTTGGTAGCCATAACTTCAGCCAGAAGCGTATCGGAGCTTCAAGCCCTTTCTGTTAAACCTCCTTATTTAATTTTTCATAAGAACAGAGTATCTCTGAGACTTAATCCTTCTTTTCTCCCTAAGGTCTCTTCTGCCCTTTGTCTCCACCAGTCTGTTGAGCTTCCGGTCTTTTTTCCACGGTTTTCCAACAAAGCGGAATACAAATTTCACCAGTTGGATGTGCATAGACAACTGAGGTTTTATTTAAATAGGACACAACAGGAGAGGAAATCAGATCAGTTTGTGTCCTTTTCGGACAATAGAATTGGCAGATCTGTAACTAAGGGCACCATAGCTAAGTGGATTAGAGACTGCATCTAATTTATTTATGCATTAGCGGGTAAGGATCTTCCCTTTCCAGTGAAGGTGCATTCTGCCAGGGCTATGTCAACTTCAGTGTCTTTTCATGCTAGACTATCCATAGATGAGATATGTGCAGCGGCTACTTGGACTTCTCCACATACCTTTATTTCTCATTACAAACTGGCCGTGGCCTCTAGAGGTCGGGCTTTTTTTGGTTCCACAGTGCTCAGGAGTGTTTTCCAGTGAGCATCCCTGGATTTAGGTGCTAGGGACGTTGTCCTGTCAGTAATGAGTGTAGGCGAGATATGATCACTTTACATCTTTTAGTTATGTACTTACCATAACGATAGATGTATGTGATCCATCTCGCCTACATTCTTACGTACCCGCCCTCCTTCCCCATACCTGTTGGACTTGGAGGAAACTTGTATTCTGATTCCTCTGAGGATATTATTTTTTCTCTCCTCTTACATATATATCCTTGTGGTGTGGTGTATGTGGGAAGATAATATTGGGGCAAACTAGATCTGGGGGTTTGGGCGAGATGCATCCTGGGATACAGGGTTAGCCCAGCCAGTGAGAGACTTCGTGCTAGTTATAGTGGCCTAGTCGGAGCCGAGACTCTGCTCCGAGCCCGTCAGTAATGAATGTAGGCGAGATGGATCACATACATCTATCGTTATGGTAAGTACCTAACTAAAAGTTTTTTGAGATGGTCTGCATAGGGCATCTGTTTGAGGCTGGTAATCCTCTTTGTGAGGAATTTCTGTGGCCTTTCCAGTTATTGTAGATGTCTTTTGAGGTGCATACTAAAAAGGGCGTTGTACTCTGTAATGGGTCTAATGAGTGATGAGTAGAGGGGAACAGTGACCTCTCTTTTTTCCTGGATGAGAAACCTTTTGTGATTTCCTGACCACTGTGGCAATGTGATTATCAAAGGACAGACTACTGTCCATCTGTGTCCCAAGGTGTTTCTCATCACACTTTCAGTGTTAAGTAGACTACCCCCTATGTGGTAGTTCATGGGTAAAGAGATTTTACCAAAAGGGATGACTATGCAATTTTGGCATTGAGCTTGAGACCATGGCTTTCACACCAGGCATCTGTCTCTGTGAGGCCCTTTTGCAGGATGTCCACATCGTTAGGAGTTTTGATTATGGCTCCTAGTTTGCAGTCATCTGTGAACTTTGTTAGCCAAAGACCTTCTGTGTTAGCCTGTTCTTCAGAGAAGTAGATACCAAACAGGAGAGGACCTAGGACTGAACCCTGTGGTACTCCACTTGTCACTGGTCTGAAGTTGGATTTAGAGTCTACTGCTTTCACAGTGTGAGTTCTGTTTGTGAGCCAGTTGGCAACCCATCTTGTGACCTAGGGATTTATACCTAGTTTAGTGAGTTTATAATTCCAGAGTGGGAGATGGTGTTGAAAGCTTTGGCCAGATCTAGATAGGCTGTGTGGACCACCTTACCCTCATTTACGGCTTTGGTGACCGCTTCAAAGAAGTCTACCAGGTTTAGGAGACACTATCTGCTTTTACAAACCCGAACTGGGTAGGTTCCAGAGTATGGAGATTACCAATGTCATTGTTTAAGTTCAGTGATGATACGTTTCATAGCCTTGCAGACCAGGCTCATCAGGCTAATGGGGCGGTAGTTCCCGGGGTCTGTGGTGGCTCCCCCTTTGTGGAGTGGGTTAACAGTTGCTGTGCACCATTCAGTGGGCACAAAGCCTGAGGTGAGACTGATTGAACATGGAACTTGGATGGTGGTGCCAGTTATTCTGTAGTTCTTGTAGAACGCAGCCTGGGATGTTGTCAGGTCCTATGGATGCTGTGTTCTTGGCTTTGGAGAGTGTTTTTTACCTGTGCAGCCATGATTACAGGAACTTTGCATTCTTCCGGTATAGAGATGGGCCCTTTAGGGGGTGAGAGAGGGGTAAAGTTAGCACTGAACCGATCTGCCAGGATGTTGGCAATATCGGTTGGTTCTGTATATTTAGTGCCATTGTGCTGTAACTCAGAGCAGATCTGAGTGTTGCCATTGAGATTCTTGACATAGCTATAGAATGCTTTGTGGTTGTCTTAAGAATCAGTGGCGATTTTGTTTTCATAACTAGCTTTGGAGGATTTTAAGAGATCTCGGCTTCTTACTGAGGCTGACCATGGAGTTCCTCCAATCATGGGATTTTACTCTTTTTTTGCAACAGTTTCTTCCTTTGTAGAGTTTATGTAGGGGACCACCAGATTGGCTTCCTTTTTTGGAGGATAACATCTTGGTTCCGTTAGGGATTGCATAATCCATGCACTCGTAAGTGCTTATAAAGTGCATTTGTATAGGATTCAACAGTTGTACCTTTATTGTCAGTCAGCATGGGTGTCATGAATTTTGCCACTTCTGTCTTAAGAAGCATAAAGTTGGCTTTGGAGAAATTTTTTACGGTGGTTTCCCTAATGAAGGGTGAGATGTGGATGTCTAGGGTTATTAGCTTGTGAACAGATCTGACCAACGAGGAATTGACCTCTGGTGTGGAACACCGGTTGCTCATATTGGTAATGACCAGGTGTGAGATATTGCTGCCCCTGGTGGGGGTGTGGAGATGTTGTTCCAAGGTGTTGGAATTTATGAATTCCAGAAAACGTTGAGCACAAGAGTTGGTACATGAGTAGTTTTCCCAGTTAATGGTGGGGTCATTGAAATCGCCCATTATTAGGGTGTTGGGTTGTACACTAATATTTTTCAGTGCATCAAGAAATGAGTGGTAATCCTGGGGCATGGTAGGGGATCTGTAGCAAGCTGCACTTTGGGTTGCGGTTTTGCCCAAAGTTAGTTGTACTTGGATAATGTCTGATGCATTATGCTGAGCAACTAGCCTAGAGGTGTGGATGTCTTTAATGAATATGGACACTCCTCCGCCTTTAGTGTTTCGGTCCAGTTTAGGTGGCCGAAAGGTGTGGTATGAATTATAGCCTGGTAATGCAGGGGTGCTCTCTGGAGCCTTGAACCAGGTCTCTGTCACTGCTCAGATGTTGATGTTCTCCATTTTAAGGAGTGCCTCGAATATGTGCATTTTGAGGTTTAGACTTCTAGCATTAAGTAGCATTACCCTCAGATTTTGCTTGCTTGTACCTGTTACGTTGATGAATTTGTCATTTGAACCTTGCCTAATAAAGGCACTATAGGGTTGTCAAGAGTCTTTTCCAGGATCTGGAATCCAAAGGGTGACAGGTGCAGGCCATCTTTGGCGAAGCATCGAGGTTTGTTGATCATGTCATCCCAGACAGATACTGGATCCCCTTAGAATGACACCAGAAGCTTAGCCAATTGTTGAAGTCAGTCATTTTGTACTTGTACTGTGGTATCATTTTGGGTGATGGCAGGATGCTACTCAGAGCTTGTGTCATACCTGCCTGGACTACAAGATCGGAGAGCTCCTCCATGTCTCTATGTAGTCCAGGGAGGGGAAGTCTCAGGTCATTCACACCAACATGGACAATGACAGTGTCATATTTGTTCTTGTTGTGGAGTGACCGGAGTGCGTGCATTATGTGGTGGATCCTGGCACCTGACATGCAGCTGACAGTAACTTTCTCTTTGTGTAGCCTGGTGAGTGGAACATCAGTGTGCCTGACTATAGAGTCACCTATGACTAGAGTGTTGGGTACTTTATGCCTTGTGGGCTGTGGTTGAGAGGCACACTGAGTTTGTGGGCTCTGTGTCATTTGGGTTGTGTTGGGGGGTGGAGATGGCTTGCGATTCTGCTTTGGAAGTCCCTGTTGCTTGGGTAGATTTTTTTTGAGCGCCTTTGCGTGTCTGCTTTGGAAGTCCCTGTTGCTCAGGTAGGTTTTTATTGAGCGCCTCCGCGAATGTAAGTGTGTGTGTTGTGTTTTTTTGTGTGATTTGGTGGTGTAAGTTTTGAGGGACTGTGTAATGAGTGTGGTGCGGTGCAACTGTTTACATTCTGACTCTAGTCCAGTCTTGGATGAAGAGAGCTTTGCTTCCAGTTTGGCTATATAAGTGCATCTCTCACAGGTTGTAGTGTTGGGTGGTAGGAGGAGTGGGGTATTCTTTGTACATGAGGCAATTGCTGCATTGCCCCAAGATGCACAGATTCATCAGGTAGACAGGAGAAAACACTTGGAGCTGACCCTTAGACATGCCTGGATAGGTGCTTATTTATTAAGTACTAAAAACTGTTTTCCTCCAGACAAGTGAGGAAAGTTGAGTGTTGTAGTAATTTGTAGCTTATTTTTAGTGCTTACAATACGTTTTGAACAAGTGCTGAGCTCAAAGAAACAGATTTGAGTGCTCAAACTAGAAATCTGACTAGTTCTAAGAAACAAAATTAAGCTAGAAGGCTTCCCTCCAACACAGAAAAAATGCTTGGGGGCTCAGAAGTTTACAAACAGTCCTGGATACAGCAAATCTGTATCTGGGCTAGATGACTTATAGGAAAGGCAGGAAACAAGCTTAGAATTTTTTTTTTTGTAAAGGGGAAAGGAGGAGCAGAAACTAAGTGTGTTGGCCTTCTCAAATGTTCTCCCTGGATTAGGTAGAATGAGGAAATGACACTAGACTGGGAGGAGTGTCCCAGATCAAATTTACAGTAGGGGTAGGCAACTGCAAAACCACCAAGTATAAAAACAGGATACCAGTAGGGAGGAAGGGTGAGAAACAAAAATCAGAACAAACAAACCCAACCAGATGCTTAACAATTGTAGAAAATTTCTAGTTAATACCTCACACACAATGAAACTAGCTAGAAAAGTATATGCAGACAATAAAAGTGTTGTAAATAACTTGTAAAAATAAGCAAAAAAAAAATAGGATACTTAATGTTATACATCACAGATTAGTTGGCTCAGCGCCCTTCCTCTGATTAGCTCAGTGTGAAATGCAGAAACACAAGTTAACTTAAGTAACAAAGTTGAAACCTGAAACAGCTTTAAAAAAAGCTTGAAAGAACCAGTGAGGTGCTTACTCCAAGACGTAGTCCAGGCAACCCCAATCAGCCAATGACCATAAACAATTCACTTTCACTGATATGCTGTACTGGCTTTGGCTACACTGCAATGGCCTGGAACATGTGCTCGGGCACACAGCCTCAACTAACAAACGACTAGGCCCAAAACACAAGCCTGAATATGGACAATGCTACACTACCCACACTACTTGGGTAGAAAAAAAACTGCAGAAATATTTATAGGATCAAGGAGACTCTAGAGAATGCTTTTAACTGCAAATAGGTTATGTGATGCACTTAGTAGGAAATCAGAGCAAACAAACCCAACCAGATGCTTAACAATTGTAGAACATTTCTAGTTAATACCTCACACACAGTGAAATTAGCTAGAAAAGTGTATGCAGACCATAAAAGTGCTATAAATAACTCGTAAAAATAAGCAAAAAAACAGAATACTTAATGTTATATATCAGTGTCCTAAATGTACCTCCCCCAAACACCTTTATTGAATTATAACTTGATGATGGTAAATTTGCAGTCATATAAAGGTAGTTGCACTATAACATAATCTGATGTCTCCATTCCTACTCAAGACCCCTCTGATCCAGCTCAGCCACATTCCATAGACTTGGGTCTGACTCTCAAGCTTTCCGTTATACCCAGGATGCCCTGTATCCATCCAGCTCCCTTAGATCTCGTTTGCCGCTCCAGTGAGTCAGACCCAAATTCTCTCTCTCAGGCATTGTAGCTTTTTGGGTAGTTTTTCTTCCAATTGTTTGTTCTTCTATCTTATTTTCTTCCTCCCTCTTCTCCGTGTGTGTGTGTGTGTGTGTGTGTGTGTGTGTGTGTGTGTGTGTGTGTGTGTGTGTGTGAGATGCATGCACTCATTCCTTCAACCTAGACAAAAAACATAAATAAAAACTTTAAACTTGACACAAATACACTAGTTTACATTTTATTACAGTTAGTTTAGAATTGTCGCATTAAGCTTAACTTGTAATTATTAGTTTTTACTTTTAACTTACCTTATCTTGTCAGTTTTGGCTGTTTTTTCTATCAGTATAGCTGACAAACCAGTTCACGGCTGCAAATGCTGCACTTCTTGTGGTCATAAAATCCCCAAGCAGTATGCTCACAAGGAGTGCGAGTGCTGCCTGGGCGCCAATCATTTAAAGACGGAATGTTCTTTGTGTGCTACCTTTAAACCTCAGGCCCTGGCAGACAGACGGAATAAATTTATTCGTAGGGCCCTCCTTCCCTCCTCAGCTCCAGGGTCTCGGACCCCTTCCTTTGCTTCTGCTCCCAAGGAGTCCAAAAAGAGGTCCCTGCGGGAGGGACAGTATAGAGTATAAGCTGCTCACGTCACTCTATCAGGACGACTCCTCCAATCCGACCCCTGGCTTCAGAGCCAAGGGTACTGGACTACCATGTGTTGGACTCTGTGCAGAGGATGCTCCCCTCCTTGATGCTGAGAATGCCCTTAAATAGCTCTATTCTGTCCTTTTCGGAGCCATCCCTTCCCTTGGATGCTTCAGCATTCAGTAGCTCGGGTCCAATCCCTTCTGGAGGCCATGGATCCAGTGCAAGTCCTGGTGATTTTTCCTCATTAGTTTTAGCTCCGGAGGAAGCAGAAAGGGCTTCTCCTTGTGCTTTGGACTTCCAGATAGTGGAGAAGTTTTTTTTCCCCAGGTTGGAGATTCAACCATGCAGGTTTATTAATCATCCCCTGTACCTCCTTCGGATCCAGGATTTGCAGTCTCTCACCCTGCCCCGAGTCTTCCTGTCCCATGCAGCCTCCAAGATTTCCCTGCTCAGGAGGGATTCCCCTTCTGATTCTCATCAGGGTATTCTGGGGAAGTAAGTCCCTTGGCAGACTGTGTAAAAGGAGGCATGTAGCCTCCCCTTTGGAGTCTTTAACCAATGATACTGACTTTGATGAGGGGGGTGGATCCCCCTGATCCCACCTAAAGATGTCTTCTTTGGAAACATCTTGGAGATCTTGAAGCAGAAAGGTGGGTTGTCTGCCCATCCTTCTTCCTCTGAAATGTTTGGGACGGTCCCATCTACATCCTGGATGATCCAGCCACCTCCCTTCCTGTCCTGGCAAACTTCCTGGTAGATTTAGTATCTCACCATTCATGTAAGGAAGCAGACACCACCAAACCTTTACCCAAGTGGCCCGATACATTTCTAGAAACCCCTGCAGACTGGAAACAATTGAGTAAGAGCCCCAATAGTCGATGCTGTTGTGATGGAGGCGGCCACCAAGAAAGAGCTGGCAGAAGAAGCTGCCATTGTCCATCTGCCGAACAAGGAGTCCAGAGAATTGGACAGAATTGGGAAGCACATTTATGCCTCTGCAACTTTTCCACTAAGGTCGTTAAACTTTGTAGCTCATTTCACTCTGCTCCAGAGGGACCTGATCAAATGACTGTCTGCTTCTGTCCGAGTCCATGCCTGCGGAGGAATTTGAGAAAGTTTCTCCCAAGATGACCACTCGTTAACCTCAGACAGGTTGGCAGTAGATGAATCTCCCATACCGCAGAAGACGCCTTGCAAGTAGCCAGTTCAGGGCTTTAAGGAGGCATGCCTGGATGAGGCTGTGATTTTTGTGGAACCCTTTAAAGCATGGTTTGTCAGTGCTCCTTACGATGGCTCCTCTCTTTTTGGGCCATCTGTTAGAGGCTTTCTTACCTTCAGCTAGAAGGGCAGAAAGACCCTTTCTACTGTTGAAATCAAGTTTTCTCTCCCCCCCCCCCCCCCAGAGGTCCTTCTCCAGTAACCAAAGTGGGGGTATGAAAATGTGGTTCCACAAGTCCCAGGGGTCTTTTCAGGACCCGCATAGAGAACCCTCCTCTAAAGGCAGAGAGGGAGGGCTTGAAGGTAGACACAATCCTAGGGGCAGAGCAGGTTCACAAAACCGAGGCTTTCGGGAACTCCAGATGAGCCTTGCCAGTGCTTATGAAGCGCTGCCCTGACTGTCCGTCTTTGAAGGCAGTCGGGGGTCAGTTAGTTTTGCATTCTGAAGCCTGGACCCAATTGAATCAACCTTTGGGTGCCAAGCGTTGTATCCACAAGCTACGTTCCTTTTTCCATTCCAACTCCCAAAGCCTTCCCAACGTGCCACCCAGTCAGTGGGAACTGGCAGCACAGGAAATCCAACACCTGTTGTTAAAAAGTCATCCAGGAGGTCCCAACTGAACATAGAGAATTTGGAACCTACTACTACTGCTTTTTGGTGCCAAAAAAGACAGGGGACCTAAGACCCATTCTGGATCTCAGCAGACTAAATGAATATGTAAAGAAGGTAATGTTCCAAATGGTTATGGTTCAGTGCATTGTGCCACTGTTGCACAAGGACATCTGAATATGCTTAATAGGTCTCCAGGACACGTATTATCACATCAAAATAGGTGCTCTGCGAGATATCTGCGCTTGTGGCTGGGAGCTAATCACTATCATTTCAGAGCACTGCCCTGTGCACTCACCACAGCTCCCTGGATGTTCACCAAATGCATAGCAGTGGTAGCCACTCACTTGAGGCTCAGGGGATTCAAAGTGTTTCCATATTTAGATGATTGGCTCCTAACTGCTCCCACAAGGCAGCGACTGACCCAAGCCAGGGACTACTTACTCCAGTTAGCGCTGTCTCTAGGTATCCACCATAAATATGAGCAAGTCCAACCTTGCACCGATTCAAACTCTAGAGTTCATAGGTACCCATCTCAGCATAAGGGAATCAGGTAGTTTCACTTCTTGTATACCGAGTAGCCACTCTGAAGACTCTGGTACAGCAGCTATTAGCTCTACAAACACCTTCAGCTCGTTTGATCCTGTAGGTCATAGGGTGTGTGTCTGCAGCAGTTCTGTTAGTTCCTTTGGCCAGGTTTTTCATGAAGTTTCTACAGTGGATGCTAGCCATCAGTGGTCCATTCTGTCTCGGTCCTTGTCACTTAGTATCAGATTGATTCCCATCTTCAAGCATTATGTCAATTCGTGGATCTAGTCAGATTATTCTCGGCAGACTGTTTGTGAACAATCCCCAATAGCCACTGTGCTGTGACCACGGATGCTTCCCAGTTAGGGCGGGGGGGGGGGGTCATTACAATGGGACGATGATCTAAGGCATATGGTCACCTCCTGGGACTGAGTTGCATATCACTGTCTTAGAGATGAGCTCTCCTCCTAATGTTGCAAGCCTTTCAAGACGTTCAACTTTTGGGGACTGTTGCGGTACACAACGACAACATGTCAGTTGTGTGTACGTCAACAAGCAAGGAGGAACCTGTTCTTACCCCCTGTGCAGGGAGCTCATGAAAGTGTGGGAGTGGGTGATATCTTCAAACCGCCTTCTAATTGCAATGCATATCTTGAGGAAAACCAACAATCTAACAGACTCCGCATATTGCTCCTGATTATACAGAAGTGGTCCCTTAACCATTCAGTAGCAAACATGCTCTTAAGCAGTTGGAGTCTGCCTTGCTGCAGTCTGTGTGTCTCTACCCTCAACAACAAATGCAGAAATTTCTTTGCTCTGTTCCCCCTCCAGTGGAGTCCCCGAGAGATGCTCTTGGTCTCAGGTGTCCTGTATGCTTTACCTTCTTCCGCTCATCCTGAAGTTTCTTCAGAAAGCACACAGGTTGAAGAGTTCAGTCATCCTCATTGCCCCCTTCTCCCTTGTCAGGTGTGGTTTCCCTTCCTCTGGTCTCAACTGAAATATCCTCCTTGGATTTTGGAGCCCACTGAGGGACCTCCTTTCTCACCTGTCAGGGATGCAATATCCAGACTGAGCGGTCAGATCGACTGCTTGGTTTATCCACTTCCAACCCTAAATGACAGTCCAGGCTTCAGTCCCTAGTCCAAAAGATCATTCTGGCATCGTGAAAGGCTTCTACCAAAATGGTTTAGAGTAGTAAGTGGAAGAGATTTGTTGTCTGGGCCACTAACAGAAATATTGACTCCCTTCTCAGCCTCTGTTTCAGATGTGTTGCTGCTTTTTAGTCCTCTCTTCAAAGAAGGAGCTAGTTTCTCTGCTATCAAGTTGCAGTTAGCTGTCCTGTCCAGTTTCCATACAGTAAGCCAGACACATTCTTTGTTAACGTTCAGACTGTGCATATTATTCATGAAAGGCATTTTCTTGTTAGGGCCCCCAATTAGGGATCCTTCTCCCCGTGAGACCTTACTACTTAAGCTGCAGGTGTTGACACTGGACCTTTTGTTCCAACAGCTACTTGTGATATGAAGTTTTTGTCTTGGATGACAGCTGTTTAGCGATTACGTCTGCCAAGAGGATCTCTGAACTTGAAGCTTTCTCCTCTATACCTTCCTGCATTCTGTTCCATAAAGATAGTGTCCTTAAGCACTAATCCATCATTTATGCCTAAAGTAGTTGCGGAGAATAACATTATTCAGTCCATTCAATTGCCAGTGTTCTTTACCAAGTTCTCAAATGGGGGGGGGGGGAGTACATCCTTCATCTTCTAGATGTCCATAGACAGCTCCATTTTTACCTACAAGAGGACTGAACACCACAGGAAGTCTGATCAGCTTTTTGTAGCCTTCTCTTCTAATAAGCTTGGACAAGTGATATCAAATTATCTTGGCAAAATGGATTTCCGACTGCATCTCATTCACTTACTCATCCAAAGGATTCTAATTACCTAAACCTTGTAGGGCACATTCTGCTAGAGTTGTAGTTACTTCCTCGGCTTTCTGTTCTAGAACCTCTATCAATGACATTTGAGAGGCAGCCTCATTGTTTAATACTTGCACCTTTGTGTCGCACTACAAGTTGGATGTTATTTCTAGGAGCAGTGCCTCCTTTAGTTTGATGGTGCACCGGCATATCCATCCATGAGGGCCACCCAGGGTTGACATATCTGGGGACTCTGACCCTATTGTGAGGAGGAATGAAGGAGACAACATCAGATTAAAATGTTATGTCTTAGCATAACTTGGCATCTGGGTTGTCTTCCTTCATTCATCCTCACATTCCCACCCAACCACCCCCTGCCGTTTTTCTTAAGGAACCTGGATAATTAAGGCACCGTTGTGTCCCCATGTCTGAGCCTCTTCTGCCTGTCTTTGATGTCTGAATGTGGCATGTTTGGATTTGGCAAACTTGATCTCCGGTAGTTGGGTGGATGCAGGGCATTGTGGGTATGAAGGAGGAGCTTGACTGTCAGATCCATGTCTGTGGAATGTGGCAGAGCCAGATCAGAGGCCCTATTGTGAGGATGAATGAAGGAAGACAACACAGATGCCAATTTATGGTAAGACATAACTTTTTGGCATATATTGCTATATATAATAGAACATATAATGTAACCTAAGCAACATTACATAAATTATTCAATTTCTGCTTTTCTTTTTAAAAAAAAAAAGAATCTGTATTAAGCTATCACTTACTACTTAGGTAAGCATACATTTATATATGTGAAAACAAACAACACTGACGCAATCCTAGTTACAAGCATTTTGCATCACAAACCATTCTGATACACTCCCAGTTGCAGACATTATACATCACCTGTCTGCCCAATCTATTTCAGTTAGACATTACATAACTCCATTTAAGTCCTGCCACCTCTTAAACCTCATTCCTCCCTTGTATCTGTTGTTTCCACAATTTCCATTTTTTCCTATGTAGTTTGCTCCTACCCTTTTCTGAAGATCTCATTTCCAGTTTTCTCTCTTCTATATTCACTACTTCTAGTTTAGATTTTGCTTTCCATTTTCTAGTAATTGCTTTTTTGACAGCCATCATTGTTAGACGCAGCAAGGCCTTACCATGGCTAGACAATTCTGATTGTGTCATAGCTGAGAAAAATATCTCCCTTGCCAGTCCAGTCCTCCCACCCAGCATTTCTGACAGTGCATCTCGCAGGGAATCCGTAAATGTCTGCCAAGTTCCTGCACTCCCAGAAAATATGCTCCCAGTTACCTCTTTCTTCCTCGTCACACCTCCAACATTTGCAGTCTGCCTGAGGAAAATTCTCTGGAGTCCTCTTAGGGTATAATAATATCAAAGCAAACATTTCCAGGCAAAATTTCAAAATCTTCTAGATTTTGTTGCATATTTGGGAGAGACATATATCCCCATTGTTTCTAACTGTGTCCTAAATGTTGAACACGGTACAGGTGTGTAGGTTGATTTACCACTGCTCCATTTCCCTTGTTCTACTTCAGATGTAGTTCCAGGGTGTGTATTTATGTACTCCTTTGTATAATAATTGCATTGTGTAAATGTTTTGTTTTCCTTTCCTAGCATTTACGTTTTGGGGCTCTAGCCTCCCATCTGAAAGCAAGAAAGCTCTGAAGCTTTTGGAGCCCCCAACTACCACTACTTTGCTTCTCTCCCTGAGCCGTACAGTGGTTAGCATGCATGGAAGGTGCCCTGGTTATAACCAGTAAGCATACAGCTTGGGCTACTACTGCATCCATCATGTTAGAGCATGTACTGCTATAGTAACTTTAGGTTAAGTTGCATCTTGCCCGAAGATACAGCAACTAATTAGCTTCTAAAAGCTCCGACTCCTTCCCTCACTTTCACTCTGAATGCTGATTTTTCAGCCCTTGAGCGGGAAAATTAGCAGACTGGAAAATCCTCGGTACTTTCTTGCTACCTCTTGGAAGAATCAACTCAGAGGCTTCACTAAGAGCAGCAATCTGCCTTCATTTCCTTTTTGGCAAATAAGTCCTCTTTAGGGAACCCTTCCTTACAGAAAATTTAGTACAATATAATTTTTTATATTGGGTAGCTGTGTATACATGTACACACATTTGTAGATATATAAATATGCAGTGCATGCGGGTGTGTTTTAGTTTTATTGAAAATAGGACTTTGTCCCTATAAGAAACCTGGTATTTCTGTAATACTGCCCGTTTCCTGTCTGGGACTGCTATTGGTAGCTGTGGCTAGTGTGGGAAGTTTATCAGCAAATGTACTGCGTGTGTAAATTTGACAGTTATTTAAAAGTTGTGTGTGACATTATTTCTGCAGTGACTACAGGGCATGTTGTGCTTGTATTCACTCTGTGACAACTTGCCTGCAGTTTGTGTTGGACTTTTTTTTCTTGGAGATTTCTAATGGTGGTTGTGTATTTCTTGTGCACTGCTGAATTTTTGAGGGCATTCTGTGACAGGCAAGTATAAATGTGCTGTTTGTATAAACATTTCAACAACTTGCCTTCTGACAGACTGTCGAGAAATTCTAGCTGAAGCGTCCTTATACGTCACAGAATGGATACTTGTCATGCTGTTGCTGGTCTGTTGCCTGAAGTTTCTAGAAAGCAAAATCTGCTTACCAGAATGCCTCTGCCAAGTATGTGGGCTCAGTCTTTGCCTTGGCCAATAGTGGGCGACTCTGTAGTGGCCAGCAGTTGTTAATCAGATCAGTCACTTAACTTACTTGCCTCCTTTAGTGTAGTTCTCTCAGCCATCATGAACTGGGGCTCAGGCACTTTCCTTTGGGTATGCAATTGTCTGTCATGGGTGTAGGAGAGCCATCCTTACCTGGGTCACTGAAATTTCAAGGGGATGCTTTTGATATGTCAAAGAGAAGAGTCCTTTTGAAGAGATAAATATCCCTTATCCATGTCAGCCTGACAAATACTTGTAGAGGGAAAAAGTTAAACATTGATGTCCTTCCTCATCACTGTTGCAGTATTTATGCTTGGGCTAACTTGCCGAGGATGGCCTAACATTTGACAAGTATACCAAATCCTTTACATCTTCCAGGCATTGTATGTCCTATGTGCAAGTCATAATGTATATATGTGATATGTGGACCCCTATTTCTCACTGCTAATTTGCTGCCACTCCGAACACAGCTATAGAATTCAGTCTGTATGCCATCTGTCAAGTTTGTTCTGCTGCCGAGCCTGCTAAAAGTG
The DNA here is from genome assembly GCF_019279795.1 of Protopterus annectens. NCBI lineage: Eukaryota > Metazoa > Chordata > Ceratodontiformes > Protopteridae > Protopterus > Protopterus annectens. The sequence continues at coordinate 96,903,186 of NC_056730.1, read as the reverse complement.
CCCCGTTGAGGTCCTTTCTTGTCATTTTCCCTCCTTGTGGATGTCATCCAAGAAGGAGAAAGGAGTGGGGGGGGGGCAGATTCCCCATAAAGGCAGACATGAGAAGTGCCTTTTTTTGTTTGTGCTGTGCACGACCATATTCATTGTGTGATATCTGTCTGGCATTTATCCCTAAGACACACTGCAGCCGTTTATCTTCCCTTTCTATTTATCTGGAAAACCCACATCTGAAGTTATTGACCCTGGGTACCTTGGCTAAATAGAGCTGCCCAGAACTTCGATCACCTCTTAAACAAAAAGATAAAAGTTTGTTCTGAATCTGCGGTTGTCCAGCCTCTACCATAAATCTCTCTTGGGTTGGATGAAGAATCTGAGGGCCAGCCAGTGTTAACTTCAGATCTGATGTTGTCCTTTTCATTCTTCCTTACTGGTGGATGTCCGATCCAATATCGGATCTGATTCGGCCACTTTTCACAGACTTTAGGATCTGTCTAGAGCTCCTCCCTCTTCCCATAATGCACCATATCTTCCATAAGATCACATTTGCTGTGCATTGTGTTCAGATTTGTTTCTTGAGTTTCGGGCACTTTCTGTTGACAGAGAAGTCTCTTGTGAAAAAAACCTTTACATGTTATTTTTTATATATATATATATTTTTTTTATATATATGTATATGTATATATATATATATATATATATATATATATATATATATATATATATATATATATATATATATATATATATACTTCTGTTTTATTTTATTTTTTACTTTCCTCCCCTTCCTTCTTAGACATTCACAGGTATTAGGGACTTGATTTCCTTCTCTGCCTTCCTTTATCTTTAATGGTTAAAAAAAAAAAGGTTTAGATACTTAAAGTTGGTTTAAGTAGAGTTACTTCTTATTGTAGTTGTGACTGTATTTCTTTTTGATAGTAAAATGTTTCTAGCTTCTTCATGGCCAACAAATCAACAGGCTTTAAACAGTGTACTTCTTGTGGGCATAAGATCCCAAATTCTGATGGCCACAAGTGTCTAGTGTTTAGGACCAAGGCATTTGGACAAGGATCGTCTGGTGTGTGCAGCATTTAATCCTCTGGTGTTGGCCTACCATAGAAATTGATACTAAAAGGACTTCTACCTGCGTCTTCAGGGGCTCAAACCCTCTTCAAACAGGTCTGCTCCAAACGATCCCTCTTTTCTTGGGGGTTGTCAGAGCATAGTCAGAAAAGACCAAGACTCTTGAATCTGACCTTTCTGGATCTGAGTGCAACCAAAAAGACAGTGAATCCAAAAACCTATTTGGATCTGTTGTCCTAGGATCCCAGTTCTACTACACTGTCAGGTCCAGGGACTCCATTAGACCCTAATGTTTTGGCCTTATGTTCATCTTAAGTCTCTTTTGAGTCTTGGGACCTCTGATCAGGAAGATCCTATACTTCGGGCTCTCCTATGCCAGGTACATTATCTTCAGATCCAAAATCTTTGGATCCCACGTTTAGGAACAGTTCACCAGTTTTTCAAATAGAACCCGTCTCTACAGCCCTTTCCACTAAAGTATTTCAAACACCAATGAAGTCCAAGCATGCTTCCTCTTCGTCATTTTCCAGGTCTTCCAGAAGCTTCAATGAGGCCGATATGGGCAGGATGATATGAAAATTCCTCAGGGTGCAGATTGATATGGGGGTCTTGCCATCTCCATCCCATCTTGGAGCCATGAGTGCTCCATCTTCTTTACAGACTCCATTTCTGATCCATCTCTTGGTTTCGAATACCCAGGATCCTGGTTTCCCCGAGAGTCTGCCAGATCTGAGGAAGCTCCCTTCCTCAACTCCGACTGCGTCCCTGCTCCGTTTTTTTCTAATCAGAGCAGGTGTCTGATCTGAGACATTTGCGCCAACTCTAGGGGTTTCTTTGGCTCGGACTTTGTTTGATCAGTCGCCTCCCCAGCTCTGGTCTGGTTCTGTCAGGAGTCCTCTGATCAGTGGTTGACTCCTCTCTCCCCTGTGGTGACTTCAGCTACAAGGAAGAGGGTTTCCATCAGTCCATCAGCATCTGATTACAGAAGGGGCCTTCTCTAGTATCAGAGTTGTCTCCTCATACCCAGGGTCAGCCCTGTGCTTCATCAGCTCTAAGCCCATCACACTTCCCATTGATCAGCCTGCCCCAAGGAGCCTCCTGTCCACTTCTGCTCAGAGAGGGCCCTTTCTTCTGATACCTTCCCAGAGCACACCATAGAAGAGGTCCCTTGGAAGAAAAAGTGTAAAAGGAGGCACATAGACTCTCCTATGGAGTCTCTCATGGAGGACACAGATTGCGATGATGGAGAAGAATAGTCTCCACCACCTGACTGTCTGTTTTGAGATATCCTAGAAATCCTTGGGCAGAAAGGTAGCTGGTCCTCCTAAACTCTGAAGGAATGTGTTCCTGGAGGCTTTCGGGGCTGGCCCATCTACATCCTGGGTGTTTTCCCCGGCAGATGAACTGATGGATTGTTTCCTGTCTGGCCTCGAAGGAACCGGACATGGTCAAGCCTATCCCTAAGTTCTCCAATAAGTTCCTTAGTCCATCCTCTAATTGCCCATATTAAAGTAAAGGTGTTCCGGTAGATGCTGCTGTTGCAGCAGCAACTAAAAAGGACCTAGCTGAATAAAGCTTTGCTGTCCATCTGCCAAACAAGAAGTCCAAGGAGTTGGACAGACAGAAAGCACATTTAAACATCAGGTACTTTCGCTATGAGGTCGTTAATCTGTTTGGCGCACTTCACCCGATTGCAGAGACCTGGTTAAGGAGTTATCCAACTCTCTTGAGGAGACCATGTCGGAGGACTTGAAAAAGGTTTCTCCCCAACTGGCTACTCTTTCCTCCCTTACAAATTTCTCAATGAGGTTGATTCTGCACATGGCAGAAGGCACCTCACGGGTCCGCCAGGGCAGGCTTAGCCATTAGAAGTGCCTGGATGCTGCTTTCTGACTTTGCAAAACTCTTCAAAGCATCCTTTATCAGTGTCACTTTTTTTTTCAAATAATTTTATTAAATAATTATTAAAATGAACAAATATTTCCATGAAATTATAACATTTTTTCTTTAAAGTTAAAAAACAAGAAAATAAAAAAACAAACCTAATATATAAACCAGTGTAACTAAACTATGTACAAAGACGTTCATCATGCAAAAATAAAAATTCTTAATGTAGCTGTAGGATTAATACCGATCATCTGTTTACATACATTAACTATTTTTCTAGAAGTTCACAGATATTCCATGAATTATATAATGTAGTATTCCTGGATGATCTAGATTTAATAGTTAACATTTCCAAATTACACGTTTCAAGGAGTATATTTTTAAATTCCAAAAATGTAGGTGCTGTACTAGATTTCCAATTCTTAGTGATTGTTTTTCTAGATGTAGATAGTATAGACCCAAACCAAAGGGTACTTATTCTCTTTTACACAATTAGGAACAGGAGTATTAAATAAAACAAGTTATTTAGATATAAAGAAATTATCAGTAAAAATTGTTTGCAACAAATGATTGATAACATCCCAAAATTTTCTTAAATATATGCAGTTATAAAACATATGAGACCAGTCAGCATTCAATTCAATATTACATCAACATGCTGTATTCTTTTTAGAAAATATACTTATATTATGAGGAGTGATAAATGATCTATTTAAAAATCTCATTGTGAATAATTTCCATTTTAAAGTAGTAGTACAACTCCACTTAAACTCTTTAAAAACGGAACGTATTTATTGCGATGAATAAAACAAAATGCGAAAGTGATACAGTCATCCAACTGTTTCATGCTATAAATTCTAATCTTAATTTTTAACTCAGCAGCCCAACAAAGTACTTTCGAATGCATCTAAATGTTTTTAACTGTTTTTAAATGTTTACAAATGTATCCAGACATTTTATATTACGTAGATGTTTAAGGTTTATATAGATATATTATGTATATATTTTTTTTTTTGGCACAGTAATAAGTATAATTATTTATTTCAATGTATGTTTATTTATTTATCTAAAGGTATAATATTAATTCAAAAGCAATAAGTATTATGAAGTAGTATTCCTTTAAGGAAGGAGCAACTGTTTGGCGCCAATTTTTGCATTTAAACAATGTATCTGTTGGTGAAAGGATGTTCTGAAGAAGCTCTATGTAATGAGTGAAGGCGCTTAACATCCAGTTGTATATCACATTCACATTTTGTTTTATTCATCGCAATAAATATGTTCCGTTTTTAAAGAGTTTTAAGTGGAGTTGTACACTTATTGGCCGAGTCGTTTTCGTTGTTGGATTTGGTTGTGACATTTTTTTTTGATTCAGTTGTTGTCTGTTAACCATGGACGAGACCGGTGTTATTCCACTATCTAACATCCCAGATGGGAAAACGGAACTGGCAGAACTAAGAGGTGAAATAGCCACTTTAAAGGAGGAAATCCGTGAACTGTTTGCCTTATTTAAAGACTCCTTCCAAAGTTCTTCCACGTTGGCTTGCAAAAACAAAGATGGGATTTACAAAGGGCTACAGGCTGCGGAACCTAAATCGGATGTTGTTATACATCAAGAGCGCCAAGCGTTCAACAGTCCAACAGCTAGTGAAATGGCATTTACAGTTGACAAAAGCAAACCGACTAAGGACATGCAAGGAGCAGTTACAGGTTTGTGTAACAGCAATTCTCGTTTTTTAAGTGGTAATAAGGAAGCAATTAAATTACATGATTCTAAGGGACATGTTTTGTCTGAAGAAAGTTTCAACATCCCTAATGGACAAGGTTTTGGGCTGCGAGGTAACAGTAATGAAAAGGTTAAAGATTTAAACATTTTGGAATCTTACAACTACAGTAAAATCAATTTACCTGACTTAACTTTTGACTTTTCTATTTATGACATTGACGAAGAGGCTTTCCGTACTGGGACCTAACTCAAACGGACGCCTCCAGTAAAAACATATTCATCTGTGACTGTTAATTCTGTACAGAACAAAGGAATTGATTTCAGTAAGAAGGACAGGAGTGGTGAAACCACAAACAATCAGGGACTTTGCATAAATAAAGTTTTGAACACGTTTTAATATGGATACGGACAATGTTACTAATTACAAGAATGTTTTGTCCGTTAAACAGCTGGGTAGTTTGAAAGAAATGATTTATGCTTTATGGAAAATATTAAAACAAATCGGTGCACTTAAAATGGACAATGTATATTTGCAGAAATGTATTGAAATGGAAATTGTCCCACAAGGTTTAAGGTTTTTCAAAAAACCTATGGATATTATTATTGATGAAAATTCCAGTACTATATTCAGTACATTTGTTGATGAATGTGGGTTCAAATATATGAATATTCTTATGGAATTTAATGATGCGAAATTGAGTAAATTGATTCAGGAAGCTGAGGCATTGGATATGAATATTACAAATGATTTGTTGTTTAATGAGTGGGAGCAGTTATATTTAAAACAATTTACATTAGCTGAGAAATGGATAACCAATATTAAGAAAAGAAAAAGGAAAAAATTGACTAGAGATATACAACAATACAAGAAGGGAGAAGCATATATTTGGTTGGGATGTGACAAAGAAGGGATACAGGAAAGGGACAAATACTATGAAACCAACAGTGTATATCACAGGCCACATGGCTCTGAAGGGTCCCATTTTCACGTGGAACAGAACATACAGGGTCAACCATATCAGAATACAGTAAGAAAACAGCAGGGAAGTTATGGAGGAAAGTACAAGGGAAACTGGAAGGGGAAAAGGAATTGGAATCGAAGTTGACAAAATCAGCAATATTGCCAAGCCCCAATCCAGTTGAAGTGAACAACAACGATGACAACAAGGGTATTGTAGTGGAAAATAACATATATACCTATGACAACTTTAAAATATACAATTTTACTAATCTAGAAATCAACAGTAGCCATTTACAAGTGCTAGCTAAAGGCATGAAATTTGTACCTACACCCAGTTTCAAATTAGTTGATTGTTTGTGAACTTAAAAAAATTCACAAGGAAAATTAATTTAAGTATATTTTTCAACAACAAACCTGTTTCTAAAGGGTTTATTCATAGAGAGGAGTGTGACAAGCAGGTTAACGACATTGAATTGAAAAGTAAAAGCACATTTATTCCTCCGTATCATCCTAGAGTTGATGTTTTCGAGAAAATTGTAGCTAAGGAAATATATACTATATATCATGACAAAACTATGTTGGAGGAAGGCAATAATTTAACTAACCAGGAAAGAGAAACATTAGGAATTTTAATGATGAATTCTCAGATCAGAGTCATGAAACCTAACGGGGGGGGGGTCATATATGATAAGATTCAGTACACTATGAAAATGTATGATATACTTTATGATTCAGGTAACTATGAATCAGTCTCTATGAATGAAGTCAATATTTCTCATCAGAGAATTGATTCATATTTAGAAGAATTTTTGATAGATGGAAGAATAACTAATGTAGTATACAATTATCTAAAGGTCAAGTTTCCTACTTTGGCAAGTTTTGTAGGAATACCAAAAATACATAAAAGTACCACAGACCCCCCATTCGGGCCCATTGTATCCGGCAAAGGTTCAAAAACATATTTTATAGGGAAATACATTGATGCTAAACTTAAGACAGTATACGACAACATACCTAAAATGGTGAAAGATTCTTGGGAATGTTTGATTAAATACCCTGTTAACAATTGGAAGAAGGAATATCATTTTGTCACCATCAATGTCGATTTATTTTCCAGTATTCCTAAGAATGAAGGACTGGAAGCATTTTGTAATAGTATAAACAAGTACACAAGTATGACATGGGATGAGATTTGTTTAATTATGGAACTCGTGACTATTGTTTTGGATAACAACTTTATACACTTCAAAGGTGAATACTTTAAACAGATACGAGGTGTAGCGATGGGAGCGGCATGTGCTCCCATCTTTGACAATTTAGTCATGGTGGACTGGGAAGAAACCCATCTGTTTCCCAGCAACCACTTTAGTAAGATCCTTCACTACTTGAGATTTTTGGATGATATGTATATATTATGGAGTGGCACTGATAATGAATTGACTATGTTCATTGAATATATAAACAATAGTAGTAATTTGAAATTCACACACAACAAGAGCAAAGTGGGAATAGCTTATTTGGATACTTACATTTATGCACATAATGATGTTTTAAGATCCAGGATATATAGAAAAGACATTTTCCAATGATTACCTAGCATTCGATAGTTTTCATCCTACCAAATTAAAACAAAACATATTTAAAGGACAATGTTTCCGTGCTGCTCACATGACTTCGGATCAGTCAACTATGAAGGAAGAGATCAATTTTATCATTGAAATATTTAAGGACAGAGGTTATCCTCCCTCAGTGTTGTATAACATAGGGACTTATGTGACAAACGAATGGGGTTCGAGATATAAACCCCTACTAGGAATGGGAGATATCACTAATAAAGAAACAGTTTTGGGGAAAAACAGGAATATCATCGAGAGAATGACACATCAGAAATCTTTTATCTTGACATATTGTCCAAAATCTAACAAAATCGTAGAAGTTAACAAGTTTTGGTTTTTACTAGACTCTGAACCTAATTTGGAGAAAAATAGTAGGTAAGAGACCAGGTGCGGTATACAAAATGGGAGATAACATTAAGAAATTTCTTGAACACCAGTCAAATAGCAATCAAGAAAACAAAAATTCCAAATTTGAAGGAACAAGGAAGTGTGGTACATGCAACCAGTGTAGATACATTTTGGAAACACAAATTAAAGATTTTTAATAACTATCAAATAGTTCTAAAGTTGAAAAAGGGAAACTGTAACACTAGAATGGTGATTTACATCGCCAAATGTGGAGCATGCCCCAGCTACTATATTGGAAAAACGGAAAGAAAATGTTAAATGCTTTTGCTGAAATGTAGACATTTTTGTATAATCTGAAGAGAAAATAGATCTGTGTGTGTAGGCTATAGGGAAGAGTAAAAAAAAAAGCCAATCCTTATATATATTGTATTTAAATATAACATTTTTAAATTATTTTAAAACTTAGAGTTAAAACCCAGAGAAAAAATTTCAGAAATATAATCTTTTAACCTCCAAATAAATGGATTATTAATTATATTTAGCTTATAGGAATTGTTTATATCTTTGGTATTTTGTGACAATACCTCTATAAACTCTTCCACTTAGCAGTGTACTCCACATCAATGAGTTGAGAGATTGTATTGAATACTGATGAAATTGAATACATTTCTAAATTTGGTAAGGCTATACCCCCATTATTACAGTTATACATATGGTATGTTAATGCAATCCTTGGCTTATTTGGTAACCACAAAAATTTCTGAATCATTGAATTAATTTTTTTAATTATTTGGTAAGAAGGAGGTATAGATAAAGACTGAATTATATATAAGATTTTGGGGAGAAGGGTCATCTTTATTATTAAGTTTATCATCCATAGAAAAGGGTAATTTGTTCCATTTATTTATAAAATTTTCTGTCTGTAGTAGACTTTTATTATAATTTACTTGAATGGTATCTTTAATATTGTTAGTAATAATTGTACCTAAATATGCTATTTGTTGAGACTGAGCTATTTATAGGTTCATACTAGGCTGTCTGCCTTAGGGCATTTATAAGCCTAGCCAGAATGTGTTTGGCTTTTGCCACCCATTTTAAATTAATTTTGCTATGCCCTTTTTCAAGGTTAGTATACTGTGCCTCTGTCTAACAGTGACACAGAGGTGATACCGGATTAAACCTACGATCTCCCATCCACTCATCAAGATTCCTCTTGAAGAGAGTCAATGAGGGACTCTGCCTAACCTGGACTGGGATTTTATTCCAGAGTGAAGGGAGCCTCTGGGTTATGAATCTGTTCCTTCAGCATGTCCTATTTATTTCAGTGCTGAGGTTCAAGTCTCTTGAGCGCGTAGCTCGATGGGATTTGGATTTTCTGAGGTGTAGCATGTCCATTAATTCCGGGTTGGACATGGCTTTATACGTCAGGCACAGATCGCCCCTGAACAGGCGGTATGCCACTGAGTAGAGCTGGAGTTTCTTTAACTGGGCAGCATATGGCATCTGTTTGAGCCCTTTGATCCTCTTGGTGAGGTACTTTTGGGGTCTTTCCAGTTGCTGCAAGTGTCTGGTAAGGTACATCCCAAAAGGGGCATTGTACTCAATTATGGGCCTGATGAAGGATGAGTAAAGAGGCACGATGACCTCCCCTGATCTAGATGTGAATCCCTTCATGATTAGGTGGGCTATATAAAATGTTTTTCTAACCACTTTGGCCACGTGGTTGTCAAATGAGACTGCTATCAATTTGGGTCCCCATGTCCCTAATTACTTCTGTACTTAATGGATTACCACCTATATGGTAATTTGTGGGCATTTTGTTTTTGCCAAAGGGGATGACTATACACTTTTTGGCGTTTAGCTTGAGGCCATGGCTCTGGCACCAGTTGTCTGTTTCTATGAGGCCCTTTTGGAGGATGCTTGTGTCGGCTGGAGAGTCGATTATGATGCCCAGTTTGCAGTCATCTGCGAACTTAGTCAGCCACAGTCCTTCCGTGTTGACCTGTACCTCCGAGAAATATATACCGAACAAGAGAGGTCCCAGGACTGAGCCTTGTGGGACGCCACTTGTAACTGGTTTGGAGTCTGACATGGCTCCAGCAATTCTAACCATGTGGGTTCTGTCCTTGAGCCAGTTTGCAACCCATCTAGTGACATAGGGGTTTATATTTAAGCTGGTGAGCTTATTTATAATGCCCGAGTGGGGTATTGTATCGAAGGCTTTTGCGAGGTCCAGGTAGGCTGTGTGGACCACCTTCCCCTCGTCAATGGCCTTGGTGACTGTTTCAAAGAAATCGACCAGGTTTAAGAGGCAGGATCTGCCCTTAACAAAGCCGAACTGGGTAGGATCCAGTGTCTGTAGGTCCCCAATATCTTTATTTGAGGTCCATGATGATCCTTTCCATAGCTTTGCAGACCAAGCTAGTCAGGCTTATGGGGCGATAGTTTCCAGGATCCGTTGAGGCAACACCTTTGTGGAGAGGGACCACTGTTGCTGTACGCCACTCTTTGGGTGCTTATCCTGTAGTAAGGCTGAGATTGAACAGTAGTTTTATGTTTGGGTTTAGCTCTTCTTGGAGTTCATGTAGGACGCAGCCCGGGACACCGTCTGGTCCCACTGATGCTGTGTTTTTTTGCTTTGGAGAGGGCGGCTCTTACCTGAGCATCTGAGATGTCAGGGGGGCAGCACTCTGCTGGGATAGATATTTGCCCTTTTGGTGGGGATGGGGGGGGAGTTTGCACTGAACCTGTCAGCTAGGATGTTGGCAATGTCTGTGGGTTTGTTGTATTTTTTGTCATTTTGGACTAATTCTGAGCATATCTGGGAATTCCCACCCAGGTTCCTAACATAGCTAAAGAAAGCCTTGTGATTATCCTTGGTGTCCTGTGCAATTTTTCTCTTGAAGCAGGCCTTAGACGATTTTATGAGTGCCCGTAGTTTTTTGCTAATACTGATCAGAGATGCCTTCCCTTTTTGGGATTTTGCTCTATCATTTAGTAGCTTCCTCCTTCTATTGTATAGTTTGTTTATGGCTGGGGTCCACCAGACAGGACGTCTGCCTTTGGAGGGTTGGGTCTTGGTTTTATTTGGGATTGCATGATCCATGCATTCCTGAAGGTGTTCATAAAATGCATTTATAAAGGATTCTGCATTCTGGGCCGTGTTCCACCTTGGTTTTGAGGAGTGTGAGATTTGCTTGAGAAGTTTTTCACTGTGGTTTTCTGGGCAGGAGGTGGGGTCGGGATGTGAATATCCAGTGAGATTAGTTTATGGTCTGATCTTACCAGTGAGGGATACACTTCAGGTCTGGAGCATAGAGTCCCCATGTTGGTGATGATCAGGTCCAGTATGTTATCCCGTCTTGTGGGAGTGGTAACAAGTTGTTCCATAGCATTTGAGTTTATAAATTCTAGGAACCTTTGGGCTATGGTGTTGGAGCTGGAGTAATGCTCCCAGTCTATGTTTGGGTAGTTGAAGTCACCCAATATAATGGTGTTTGGAAAGACCTTCATATTTTCCAGTGTTCTCAGGAAGGCCGAGTGGGGTTCCTGGGTTTGGGAGGGTGGTCTGTAGCAGGCTATAAACTGGAAGGCAGTTTTACCCACTGTTAGTTGCACATGGATAGTCTCCGATGCTTCGTGCTGTGCCACCAACCTGGAGGTGTGGGTATCTTTGACGAATATAGATACTCCCTTTCCTTTTATGGTTCGGTCCAAGTTTTGGGGCCGAAAAGCATGGTATGAGGTATAAACCTGGTAGTGCTGGGGTGCTCTCGGGAGCCTTGAACCAGGTTTCTGTTACTGCACAGATATCGATGTTCTCCATGCTAAGGAGAGTTTTGAGTGCGTGCATCTTGAGGTTTAGACTTCTGGCGTTGAGTAGCATTACTCTTAGTTTCTTATCCCTTGTTAAACCTATGGAGGTGAGTTTGTCTTTTGAGCCTTGCCTAAAAAAGGCACTATGGGGGTAGCAAGAGCCTTTGCCAATATCCGAAAGCCCAGGGGTGACAGGTGCAAGCCGTCCCTAGCGAAGCATTGTGGCTTGTTGAGCATGTCATCCCAGGCTGACAGGCATTGGATCCCCTTTGAATGACACCAATACTTAAGCCAATTGTTGAAATTGATCATCTTGTCTTCATATTGTGGCATCATTCTTGGTGAGGGTAAGATGCTACTCAAGGTCGGGGTCATACCGGCCTGGGCCACATGCTCAGAGAGCTCCTCTGTCTCTCTTCATGTAGTCCAGGGAGGTACATCTCAGGTCATTCACACCAGCATGGACAATGACTGAGTCATATTTGTACTTGCCTTGGAGTGACCTGAGTGCTTGTGTTATGTGGCGGATCCTAGCGCCCGACTGGCAGCTCACCGTGACTTTCTCCTTGTTCAGCCTGGTGAGCAGGACGTCAGTGTGCCTGACGATAGTCACCTATTACAAGTGTATCTGGTGTGTTGTTTAGCCTTAAGGGCTGTGACTGTTCAGCACACTGGCTTTGTGAGCTATGTGTTGCACGTGTTTTGTTTTGGGGTAGTGGTTGCTTGGGTGTCTTATTCATTATATTCATCAGGTGTAGTGTATTTTTTTTGAACCTGTTAAAAGAATTTGTGTTTAATTATTATTAAAAGTAAGGCCGGAAGTTTTTTGAAAATATTCCAGGTTTTTACAAAGATTTTGTATAAGACTCCTTTCTACTCCCAAGAGTAATCAATATGTCATCTGCAAACGTTTGTGTTGTAGATGATATAGTGGGTTTTAACTTGTATCCTTCAATATCTGTATCATGTCTTATGAAATTTGCCCATGGTTCCATAACTAATGAAAATAAAAGAGAGGATAAAGGACACCCTTGCTTTAGTACCTTTTACTATTGGTATATTTTGAGATATATTCGTACCAATTTTAACATAAGCTTGGCTACCTTCATATAACAGAGTGATAAGATTGATAAAATTATTGAAGAAATTTAATTCCTTTAATAGCGTAAACAAATATTCCCATGTAACTGAGTCGAAAGCAGAATTTGTATCTAAACTTAGTAGGGTTAAATTTGTTTTTAGATTTTTCACCGAATCAGTTAGTTAATATTCTTTTAATGTTATTTGAATTTCTCTTTATTATAAATCCCGTTTGATCACTATCAACTAATTTGGGTAAAAGTGTTTTAAGCCTTTCTGCATAAATGGACATAAATAATTTGTAATCAGTGTTTAATAGGGAGATGGGTCTATAGGAGGTACACTTAGAGGGATCTTTGTTAGATTTTAAAATAGGAGAAATAAAAGTGTATTTCCAAGAAGGTGGGATTATGTTTTTGTCCTGAACAAGATTAAATACTTTAAAGCAATTTTAGAGCATTTATAGGTAGTAATTTGTAAATTTCAGGAATGATGCCGTCATTACCTGGTGCTTTATTTTGCTTTAATTTGGTAATGTGAGTTTGAAGTTCTTTGAAAGATATTTGTTTATCAATAGCAATCCCTTGTTCCTCTGAAAGTCTTGTTTTAGTGTATTTATTAATAAATGTTTTTATTTCCTCTTTAGAGTTAATTTCAGTAGTTGTTTTGTTGATGTTTCTGCAACCATACATCAGGCCATCATACAACATTCCTTTATCAAACAATTAACCATAAATCAACTAAAATAGAAATACAGAAATTATAACTAAATAAAAGTTTTCCAACCACTATAAGAACCAAAATCAAGATAAACAAATACGCCCCCTAATAAGCACCACTACAAGACATCCGGAAGCATAGATATCCGAGACAGGAGAATCACTGCATCCATGAGAATCAAACCAATAAACATTAAGATAATTAATCTTAAACAAATAGTACAAATGAAAAAAAAATCCCAACAAACGACTATTCTACAAAACAAAATAGACAACTATTTAGTTAACCAATTTACATTATATTAAATATAATACCAAAAGCTCACCTGGATGTCTGGTTTCATTTCCCCAACTGAGTTAATCAAGTGCAAATATGTACTTGTTAAGATTCATCTTTTGATTTTTTTTTTTTTTTTTTTTTTTTGGGGGGGGGTCAAATGTTTTCCAAGTGTTGTTCTCAGCATTTCTTTTAAGACTAGGACTGTCCCACTCCATTTCATCTACTTTTTCCAGTATGTTAGATTTTATATAAGTTTGTGCATTGTCTAGTTCGTCAAAAATTTTAAAACCATCTTGATAAAATATTTTCAATCTTGCAGGAAAAAGCAAACCGGTTTTTATTTTTATTCTTTTTTAGTTCTCTGACTAAAGGCAAGAAAATTGTCCTTTTTGATAATACTGAAGAATAATCTTTATCAAAGCATATGATATTGTCCTTCAGTTTGAGTGGGGATTTTGCCCACTCAGTCTTTAGTACCATTTCCTTATCATGGGCTGATAGGAACTTTACAATAACAGATTTAGTATAATTACTCTTGGTGTTTTTAGATGTCACCATTGATCTATGGGCTCTTTCAATACCATATGAAAGAGCCTCCGGCAGTTCAAATACTTCAGGCAACCAGGAAGATAAAAAATGTTTCCATATTATTTTTCTATGTTATCCGGTAAGCCAAAAATTCTCACATTATTCCTACGAGACCTGTTCTCAAGGTCATCAACCTTTGTCTGAAGAAGAGAATTTTGCTTTAACAGGAACTCAATATTATGTTCACTCTCCTGAATTCTGTTATCCATATCACTTAATGCAGTTTCCATTCCTGAAATATACGTCCTCTGTTGCAATAAATCTTCATGTAGAATGTCCATTTGGTGAGAACACTTTTCTTTGAAATTGTCAATTTTTATATCCATTTTGTCTATCTTGACACTTAGTTCCTGAATAGTAGTTAGTAATGACTGTAGTTCTTTTTTTATAGTTATCTCTTGATGAGAAGATTTAGTGAAGCTCATCCTGTTCTTTTACTGTAGTACTTCCAAGTGTAACTTTGACAGGAAAACTTAAAATCTACTTGAAATTTTTTATATACTACCCTAATATATATTTTAAAGAATTAATTAAAATAAAAAAAACTATTGGGGAAGTTTATATCAATATTTCCTGTCAAAGTTCTGTGAAGGGCAGAGCTGATAAGAAAAGCTGCTACTCTGTGCTCATCTTGGCCACACCCCGACATCATCAGTGTCAACTTTGATGGTTCCTCTTTGTTTGGACTATCAGTGAAAGATGCACTAACCCACAGAGATAGAGATGGGAAGACCTCTGCCATCGGATCACGTTTTTCACCATTCAGAGGACCTTTTCTAGGAATTGCCGAGGAATGGAAGAAAACCTGGATGTGATGTCAATCTTGCCTTTGTTCACACTGATTGGTCGAATTCGATCCATCTTGGCCTTTTAGAAAACCTCGAGGCCTTCAGCAGAGCTTGTGGGCATTCTTCCTTTCCCATAATGCAATTCCCTAACTCCCTCAGATGTCTTTTGCTGCTCTGACATGGCTCTCCAGCAAGCTCTGGCTGTGTTTTTCCTTCATTTTCTGTATTACTTTACAAATTTGAAATTCTCTTTATAAACTTATTGTCAATTTTGGATAGTCTTGCCTTTTCTGCCTTTTTAAGAGTGAGTGTTATCCCCTTCTTCCTTTCTCTTCTAGTATCAGTTTAAGTTAGAGGACGTTCCTTTCCTCAAGTGTTGTCGCTTTCTGTCCCCCTTCATCGTCCGTTTAAGTTAGAGGGCATCCCCTTGGGTGTCTGTGTGTGGGTTATTTTTTGATATAACTTGCCTTTCTGTCTTTCTCTATAGCCATTGCCTCAAAAGCAAGAAGAGAAACCTCTTGGTTTCCAAAAATGCTAACAGTGTTGAAAGAAGATACCCCTGAGTGATTCACACACTTTGTATTGCCTGGGGCCTCTACGTCTTCAAGAAACATGCTCCATTTGCCATGGTTTCAATCAGAGGATTCTTATGGAGCTTAAGAATAAACTCGTATTAAAGGGACTGCTGAAGACTCCCTTTTCTGAGGCAATTTCACTGGAGTCTGTAACCTAAGTCTGACAAGTCGCAAAAATGTACTACTTTGGCTCCAAAGTCTTCCTCTGAACTGAAACCGAAAGCTGCTAGATTTAGACCCCTTGGCGCATTAAGTCATTTCTGGATCCAAGAGTTCGTCGCAACTTGAACCCACTTTGCCGACCTCCTCAGCTCCTACTGAATTTAGACAGAGCTGTTCTCCATCCTTGGAAACAATATCTTCTCTGCCCCCATCTCCATTCTTGACTAAATCAAGGTCTCTAGCCCCATCTGTTTGGTCTACCAGGTATTTGTCTGATCATTATGTGGATAGGTAGTGTAGAGGTTTCTAAAGACACCTGCTTTGGCCAAGCTAATACTGGATCCAAGCCCAAAGGAATTGGAACCGACAGTCCTTCCTCCTCATCGGCGCCTGCTCTTCCTCCAATCTGTCCCCTGGTTTTGGAGCTGGAAGATTTGGATGTCCAGCTGGTATCTTTCGCATCCTAGACCTATCAGTTCCACGGACTTGATGTCTGCCCTGAGTGGTTCTGCTCAGTCGGAGCAGGACACCTCTAGGAGCCGACACTCACTGGTCAGATCCGCAAAGTGGGTTTGGATCGCTCTGGATCTGACTGCGGGCTTTGGCACAGGTGAGTTCTGATCCTATCTGCCTCAGAGCTTCTGTCTCCTGCACAGGAGATTTCTTCAGCCCTGACAATGTTTTTGTCAAATCTGGGGTGTTATTTAGAGCAGGGAACAGAGTGCCTTAGAGGTTATGAGGAGCGTAATGACTACATCCCTGTCTCAGTCTGTCCTGGATCTTCCATTTCTGGGCTGGTGACTTTACCTTCTTATGTACTCTGTCCACAGGACCGCACAGACCCCAGGCTTCAGGATGTCCAGCAAGGGAACCCCCATTTCTGAAACTTCTGTAGACTACCCCACTGAGGAAGTCCCTTGGAAGAGAGCTTGCAAGAAGATCTAGACTTCCCAGAGGAGTCACTCACATCAGACACTGACCTCGATGCCACAGAAGGTTGCCCACAGTCACCTCCTGAAGATGTTTCTTTTGGAAACATTTTGGAAGTAAAGCAGAGAGGTGACTGGCAGTCCACATCTCCTTCAGTTGAGGAGTCCGCATTCCTGAAGGCTTTCAGGTGTCGCCCTTCCACCTCTTGGTTGACCCCTCCTTCTGATGAGCTTATTAATTTAATCTCTTGGAAAGCGTAGGAGATCTCATACTGCATAGAGCTGACTCCTAGGAGGCCAAATAAAAACATTAATTGCCCCTAAGGTCAAGCCATTCCTAACTAAAGGTGTAGCAGTTGATGCAATGGGCATGGCAGCAGCCACTAAAAAGGAACGATCCGAGACCAGTTCGTCTATACATCCTCTGAATAAAGATTCCAGGACCATATGTAGGTATGGGAAGTATTTCTCTTCATCTGCAACCTTTGCCTTACGGTTGCTGAACTACTTGACCCATTCTACTAGATTACAGTGACCTGTTCAAAGAACTGTCCATCTCCAAGGAGCTGTCACTGTTGTCAGCTTGTCTTCTTCCCCAAATTTTCTAACAAAGGTGAATACATTTTGCATCTCCTAGATGTTAACAGGCAACTTCGTTTCTACCTCCACAGAACAAAGTTTGGGAAATCTGGCCAATTATTTTTATCTTTCTCAACAAACCAATCAGGTCAGGCTGTTTCAAAGGTCCCTTTAACCAGATGGATTATGGACTGCATTTCCTTTATTTATTCACAGAAAAGAATTGAATTCTCAACCTCCCAAGACCCATTCTACCAGATCTATGGCTACCTCAAATGCCTTTTCTTCCAGAGTGCATCAGTTGGAGATTTTTGCTGCAGCCACTTGGTTTAAGACTCGCACCTTTGTCTCATTATAAATTGGACATTGATTCTAGGTGTAGGGCATCCTTTGGCTTGATCATGCTCTAGCACACCCATCCTTGAGGGCCACCCAGGAGCTCCATAGCAGGGACTCTGGCCCATCAGTGAGAGAGAATGAAAAGGACAACATCAAATTTTAAAGTTATGTACTTACCATAGGTAAGGGTCTGTGTTGTCCATTTTCATTCTTCATCACATTCCCAGCCATCCCGTGGCCTGGTGCCTTTGAGAAGTACTTTGAAGAAATTTAGAACCTTCTGTGTTTGAGCCTCAATCCTTTTTTCTCTTCTCTGTTCCATTCCTGTAATTTTTCAGTTTATAGAGCAGCAAGCTTGATCTGGGGAGTTAGGGGAAGGTATGGTGCATTATGGGAAGAGGGAAGGCGCTCAAGACTCTGATCCTAAAGTCTGAAAAAAAGACCGAATCAGATCTGAGACGGTGAAGAATGAAAATGGACAAACACTTAGTTTTGGTAAGTACATAACTTTAAATTCCCTCTCCCATAACCCAGTTATAAACCTACATGGAACTGCCTGTTCGTACATCTGCTGAGGCTGTGCATACATCTGTTAATGTTAAGCCAATTGTATTTGAAGGGCCTAGGTAGATTCCCCAAATTTTAGTTGGGGAAGAGGTGCCTGTTACCCTTGCTGAACCAACCAAGGCAGGGCTTAGAATCTCCTAGACGTGTCAGGGCTGTTTCTTTTTAAAAAGAGTTTTGTGGTGGCACTTGCATTAGGTACTGTCCTCTAGATTGCATAGCTAGATAGGAAGGGATTTCTTAATTTCACAACAGTCAACGTGTGTGCGTATGCGCAGTTGTTTAAATATTACCTTAACTACTACTAGCCTCAGTGAAGTAGTAGTTAGGAGTTTAAACAAAAAAATCCACTCCCTAGAAGCTCTCCTCACCCTAGAGAATACAGATGTCTGTGCAGTCACTGAGACATGGTTTTAAACACTGGGGGGTACACCAGCAGTGCAAGGCTATGCCTTCCACACATTTAGACCAGCTACTACACAGATGGGGACTAAAGGTGTAGATGTCTTGATTTACATCAAAAATAGATACCTCAAGGCTGGTCAAACAGGGCAATGCACCTGAGCTTCCTACGTTCAAGTCACCATAGGCATACCAGTTCCTTGCAAGCTCTAGGTCCATCTCTGTAACCCAGGAAACTCATAACATGTATTTAAACTTAAGAAGAAATACTCACATCCAACCCAATACCATATTCTTGGGCAACTTGAATTATTCCACAATTAACTTGGAATAATACATGACACCAGACGTGTAGGCAGAGATTCCTGGATTTTGTAAAGACACTCCCTGGACCAGATTCAGTGCACCAACCAGGGATGCAGTCATACTAGGTCTGGTCCTCACTCATAAGGGAGAGTGCTTCACACCCCCTATTGTAGTGTCAGACCTCAAAATGGTTGTCATTGAAGTAAAAACAAAACCTGGAACCTCAGCTAACCGTGGAATATTCAGGAACAGCTCTAAGGCTAACTTGTTACTATTCAGTGGTAAAGCTGACAACATTTTAAGCTCCCGTAAACCCTGAGAACACTGCTGCCTACATGGAACTGTTCACAGAAACCCTGTACTGTAAACATGTTAATAGCTACATAGAGGTAGCTGCAACCACCAGGAAGAAGTGCAGAACTAACACAGAAAAACAAGCCACCCTGCTGTATTCACCACATCAGTAGGCCGTATAACAGGAGGAGGAAAATCATGATAGAAATTAGAAGGTGCAGCAACCAGGAGGATAAAAGAACAGTCGTCAAACTAAAACAACTCAAGATTACAAATAGTCTACCAAAGCCATATTTCAGGCAATTTTGGCCTCCCAGGCCAAGGAAACCACATGACATTCTTTAGTTATGTTCACAACCTCAGACAGTACACAGTTGTGTGCAGAGCTCATTGTTAATGGAGCCACCTATACTAAGCCAGAAGGTATAACAAATCTACTGGCTGACAAATTCAGCTCCAGTTTTTCCCCTGTAACCTTTCTCGGGAAACACCCTCAAATATAATTTGTTACTAGGGAACAGGTCCTTAGTGCTCTGTCTCTTTAAGACTAAGAACACTGCATTAGTGGGCCCAGATATATCCTAGGAACATGAAAGATGAACTATCAGGCCCTCTGGAATTACTTAATTGTAGCCTCCTAACAGGCTTCATGCCCCATAAATAGAGAGCAGTTATCCTTCTGCACAAAGGTGGGCCATACCTCTCAAGCTCTTAAAGCAAGAAATCTGACACCGCCACAAATAATGGAGGGAGAAGGACTCAAAACTATGGACACTATTTAAATATTGATCTTACAAACTTAGAAGCTTGATAAAATAGGTTTTACATTAACATGGATATTCTGAAGGATATGAAGTCTGAAAATCAAATGTCTACCATTATTTTCTGACTTCAGTCCTTAATGATTTGCCAGGAAACTACAGTTGTATAAGAAACTGCAAAAAAAAGTCAAAAATCTGGACATCTTGTGAAAAGCTGCACAGTTGAGAGCTAGGAGTTGAGCCATTTTACAAATCTTGCAAACTGCAGACCCATGAGTCTCACTTGTCTCGTATACAAAGCCATGGAAATGGTCCGTAATAACACAGGAAATCTCTAGACATTGGACCCAACCCAGTTTGGTTTCATCAAGGGCTGGCCATGCTTACTCAGCCTGGTCGACTCCTTTTGAATGAGGTCACAAAAGCAGTTGAGGACAAAATGGTTCACACTGCCTACCTTGACCTGGCCAAGGCATTTGATATACCCCACTTGGACATTGTTGATAAACTCTGATAGCCATACAAGAAAATCCAATATGTGATTCAGTTACAATAAAGGATGTCTTCCAAAAATAAACTGTTCGTATCAGCAATGATGACATAAACCAATTTCCAAAAACTGGACCCGTTTATTAACCACAAAAATAATAAAAAAATCGGAACAAAAAACTGAATTTAGCGCTTTCATCTCCACCGGAGACCTCATCAGAATCGATGAGTGATACTATTGCAGTTCCTTTTATATCAAAATAGTAAAAGCAATAAAAAGTTCATAGGCTGGCCATGTTAATTACTAAGTGGAAATCATTTCAAAATGTTAAAGATATATACATCCTTTATCTTTTTTTCATTTTTTCATGTCATATAAGAAAACTAAAGGGAGGAAATGTAATACAAAGTACACAGAACAGTAACTAAACAGGTACATACTAATGGCAGTACAAAATGTACAAAAATGTTAAAACATTGCCTAATCATCTGGTGGATATGTTTTTTAAAAACTCTCCCCTGTATTTGGTGTCTACTACATCTGTGTGCAGGTACCAATGAAAATATACAGTTTCAAAACTACATACACACATTATTAATCATCCTATTACTGTTGGTTTGTCCTTGTAGTATTGTATAACCATATAAGGTAAATGCAAAACTTCTATTTCGTTCCTATAAAATTGATGAACATAATAGACCCTAACATTGTAAGACTAAAAAATGATTAGTAAATATAAATCATAAACACAATAAGAACACATTGGTCTAAACATCCAAAAATATATATGTGAAATAAATTTAACAACGTGTGTATACTTATATATGCATATATATTCCACATGTGTATTATAATCACATGTGTATTATAATATAGTATTATATGTATATAAATAAATATATATGTATGAATATTATTTAAATATATCTAAGAAATATATACAATTAGGATTGTAAAATAAAGTAAATATATGCAAAAATTCTGTGAAGGATATTGTATATAATATATATAAAAATGTGCAAAAATGTATAAAAAATTATAAATATATATGTATAAATATATAAATATAAATATTAAATATAAAGTATTGAAAATATATATATAAAATTCAGTAAACACATGTATATATTGCAGAAGAATGCTTGAAAATATTTAAAAATAATATTTGTGAATGTTTAAAAATATTGAAAATATTAAAAAGTGAAAAGGGTTTGAATGATCACATTTCCATAAACCCAGCCCTAAAATTATCTGAAGACCCTAAAAGACACAAAATATAAGGTTGTCTGTTTTTTAATGTTTTTTAATATTTTCAATATTTTTAATATTTTCAATATTTTTAAACATTCACAAATATTCTTTTTAAATATTTTTCAAGCATTCTTCTGCAATATATACATTTGTGTTTACTGAATTTTATATAAATATTTTCGATATTTTGTATTTAATATTTATATTTATACATATATATTTATAATTTTTGATACATTTTTACACATTTTTTATATATTTTTTATATATTATATACAATATCCTTCACAGAATTTTTACATATATTTACTTTATTTTACAATCCTAATTGTATATATTTCTTAGATATATTTAAACAATATTCATACATATGTTATTTATTTATTTATGTACATGTAATACTATATTATAATACACATGTGGAATATATATACATATATAAGTATACACACGTTGTTAATAAATTTATTTCACATATATATTTTTGGATGTTTAGACCAATGTGTTCTTACTGTATTTATGATTTATATTTACTAATCATTTTTTAGTCTTACAATGTTAGGGTCCATTATGTTCATCAATTTTATAGGAACAAAATAGTTTTGCATTTACCTTGTATGGTTATACAATACTACAAGGACAAACCAACAGTAATAGGATGATTAATAATGTGTATGTAGTTTTGAAACTGTATATTTTCATTGGTACCTGCACACAGATGTAGTAGACACCAAATACAGGGGAGAGTTTTTAAAAAACATATCCACCAAATTATGATTAGGCGATGTTTTAACATTTTTGTACACTTTGTACTGCCGTTAGTATGTACCTGTTTAGTTACTGTTCTGTGTACTTTGTATTATATTTCCTCCTTTTAGTTTTCTTATATGACATGAAAGAAAGAAAAAAAGATAAAGGATGTATATATCTTTAACATTTTGAAATGATTTCCACTTAGTAATTAACATGGCCAGCCTATGAGCTTTTTATTGCTTTTACTATTTTGATATAAAAGGAACTGCAATAGTATCACTCATTGATTCTGATGAGGCCTCCAGTGGGAGACGAAAGCGCTAAATTCAGTTATTTGTTCTGATTTTTTAATTATTTTTGTGGTTAATAAACGGGACCAGTTTTTGTTTGTCATCATTGCTGATACGAACAGTTTATTTTTGGAAGACAGCCTTTATTGTAACCAAACCGCATATTGGATTTTCTTGTATGTTTTATTTTGCAAACTCTGATAGCCAGTTGGCTCACAGACATGGCCCAGGAAGTTAGAATCGTGGAGTCCACTTCTGCAAAGAGACCGGTCGCAAGTGAAGTCCATCAGGGAGCGGTCCTGGGACCACTCCTTTTTTGATATTTACTTTGAAGTCAAGACCAGTATCAGTGGCCCCCTGACTGACTAAATTTATAGGTGGTTGCAAATTAGGAGCAGTCATTGAATCCCCACCAACTCAAATGTTATCTAGGAAGAGCTGATTCAGACGAATAACTGGTGGCAGATCCATGGGCAGAAACTAAATGCAAGGAATGCATGTTATCCTTCGGGAAGTTATACACCCCTAGTAACTATCATATTGACATGTCCCTAAGTGTTGACCCAGTAGTCAGGGACTTGGGGGGGGGGGGGGCACACAGTAATCTAGACTTCAGTGAGGAAATTGTTCTTTGTTGGGCAACTTGTAAACAAAGGTATGGAATATAGGTCCAAGGAAGTCATTGTTCCACTGCATTCAGCATTCATCAGACCTGTTATTGAGTACATTTCCTCATTTGGTAACTACCTAGCTAGGCATATCCATCAGTTGGAGCATCCACATAGGTTCCTCACTAAAAGAATACAGGGCATAAGTAAAATGTCCTATGCAGACCGCATCAAGGACCTATCCCTATATTCTGTCTCCTACAGGCTTTTGAGGGGAGATCTCTGCCTGGCATACAGTGCATTCAGACCCCACTCTAATGCACCTCCTGCATATTCACAAAACAACACCAGTTACCCTTTTTATAGACTGAAACCTTGCCTGTGATATAAAAAGGATTTGCTAGAGAGACATGCATCCCGGAGACTAACCCTTCTCTCGAACAGGCTCACCATCCATTTGAAGCAGAGTTCCTCCCTAACCCAATTCAAGTGCAACTTAAACAGTTAGATGGTGAACAGGAAATTCATCCCTGGTTTGGCACTTGTGTCTCTGACAGAGGTAGCCTGTAAATGATTCATCTCCCATGCTCTGGCTTGTAAATGTTTCACCTCCCAAGCCCCTGATTACACTTATCAAGGGTACCAGAAGCCAGAGATTGGGATGCATGGCTGAGTTTAAAAAGGCCCTTGTAATCAATAGCCAAGTAAGCACCCATGAAAACAAAACATGTCTACTGTAGCTAAGGATCCTCTCAAAGTGGCAGGACTTCACCCAAGGGCTGTTAAATGCTCTCATGGCTCTGAATTCTCCACAGGGGTCGTCTGCCCCTACTGCTTTCTGGTTATCCACCCCATTTAAGAGGCCTAGGTGTTTTGCTTTTTCTGATAAGGTGGATTCTTTTGAACAATTCATAGCATATCCCTCACAAATACACTGTCCTTTGGCCTTGGGAGTTGACACAAATTTTTTGGGAGATACAGTGGTCCACATGGAATACTTCAAATAGGGTTGTTCCCAAGTATCAGAGTTTGAAGATGTATTGTGAGCTTTTACAAATGGAGCCACCCAGACCTTCTGCAGTATCTTCAGTTTTAGCTGACCTGTTGGACGCTGACAACAGCTTTTCTGACTCTTCGCTGTCAAACTCTGAGCCTAAAAAGGCAGACAGATTTTATAAGGTGCCTGAGGATCATAAATACTTGTATAAAAGTCTGTCATTTGATCCGGTTGTCTCCATGTCTACAGATAAGCCACCCAAACTTCTTTCTACCTCCAAGTTTTTGCCTTCTTACAAGAATTGCTATGCTGTGATATGGGAAAAGTGTACATCTCTGTTACTTTGGGTTTTAGAGCCATAAATTCAGACTTGCATGATTAAGTATGTCCTGGTTCTTCTATTCCATCTTTTGGGGAGGGGGGATGAGTGACATTCTGGATATGGACAGTAAGACGACTTTCTCTCTTGTGCGTTCTGCCTCTCTGGTAGTTTGCCATTCCATTAAATGCAGCTGTGATACAGCTGATGCTTCCTGTAGGGAAGCTGGCTGTGTCATGAGGAAATATTCTTGGTTACTCTTTCAGGCTTTTTCCGAGCACATTAAAGCCAAAGTTTTAGATTCTCCCTTAGATAAGCAGTATCTTCTTGGCACTGCTTCTGCAGAATTGTTTAAAACCCTGCAGGGTAAGGTTATGCAGGACCTTAAACAAATTTTGAATCTCCTGTACCCAAGATCCAGAGAAGCTATCCTTCAGTCTTCCTTTGTATAAAGGCTGCCCAGGCAACCCTCTAGAGGTAAGAGGGTTTCCAAGTGGATTTTCCCAGATAAGCCTATTGAGAAATCTATAGGGCAGAAAATGATCCTGATACATCTGCCTCTATGTAGCATGCAGCCCCAACACCACCACCCCCCAGATTCCTCTGTCCCACAGGCTAACTCATTCTGTGTTTGGAAACTCCTAGCCAGAGACACCTCTGTTTTCTCAGTCATCCAGCATGGATATTTTATGGCTTGGAATTCTCTTCCTCCATTTTCTGGTCTCCCTTAGCCTCTTCCTTTCCATCTTCCTCTTTTTCCTCTGTTTCTTCATGGTTTGGTGAAACAGGGAACTTTACAATCCTGTTCCCTTGTCTTCACAGGGAACAAGTTTCTTTTCCAGAATGCGTGTGGTTCATAGAAAGGAGGGGATATGGAGGCCTTTTCTACTTCCCGTTATCATTTATCTGATTTGCCTTTTGGTCTGTCTTTCTAAAGCTTCAAGGGCGTGTACCAAATGTCTAACCCCTGTGGTAGCTTTCTTCAGACTTCAGGGAATTTCATATATTCCCTTACTTTTTGATCTTCTGATTCAATCCCCCTCTCAAACTTCTGCTTCAGATTTTACACATCTGATGTAAATCTTTTTATTCATTACCATTAGAACCTCTGTTCATTCCTCTGATAGGGCCGTTTCCAAGTTCGTGCCAGCCAAAAACTCTCATCTAAGACCTACCCATGATGCCCCTCTCCTAGTTGCTCCAGATCTCATTTGCCGTGTTCCTAGTCAGACATGCTAGCAATCTCTCTCAAAGCCAAGTAAAAATTTGTTAATTTTGAGACAGTTTCTCTTCAAAATTATTTAAGTTTTAGTCAAGTTAGCCCTTTCACTGTCGTCTGTATCCTAGGCCTATTTCCTACCCTTTTCCTTGGTAATTTAATGTTTTACCTTTATTGGTACTGTCCCTCTCTCGTCTTTGACAGGCCTTTCATTTTTACTAGTGGTATTTTTTAAAATAACATCATTGGTGTTTTCTCCCTTAATTTTTCTATAGGATAGCCTTGTTGCCTTACTGTGTCAGACAAAGCTAAGTTGGGATTTAAACAGTGTGACAGGTGTGGAAGTAAGATGCCTAACTCAGATACACATGTTCGTTGTGTCTACTGTTCGGGCATGGATCATATTAAAGCTGATTGTGACATTTGTGCTAGTTTTAGTAATTGTACACTAGCAGAACGTAAAAATAAACTTATCTTAAAAGGATTACTCAAGACACCTTTTTCAGAGGCTTTATCTGGGTCGGATGTGTCACCCCCTCAAAAAACAGTGACAAACGGACTCACTGCGTTCCTGCATCTCCATCTGTTATGGGACAGAGTCTGCTCCATGCTTCACCGGGGCCCTCTGCGCAGACCTCTTTGGCACCAGGCTCTGTGTCTACTCCCTCGGTGCCGTCCATGATATTCACCTTCTTTTCGGTTCCGACCTTCGCACCACTGACTTTGGTGCCGTCCTTGGATCTGACATCGGCTCCCATGATTGTACCTGCTTCGGCACCATTCCCAGCCACTGTGCCGACAGTTTCTTCAGCTCCATCGGCTGCAAAACTCTAATACTTGCCAAGAACAAGATACTTCCACTCCGGTGCATTCTGTCTCCGTTCTAACAGCAGTGTTTTCTCTGTCAGCACCATCTACCCTTGCTGCATCGGCTCCGGTGAAACTGTTGCTCTCCCGAAGCACTGCTTGGACCATCCATACCTTGTTACCTAGCCCGGTGCCTATTTTCTCGCTGGCGCCGTTTGTCCATGGCACTGGCTTCCAGTTCTCTGAGCTCCTCACCTGGAGGTGGTCTCCTCATGGCAAGGCGTGACCCTTGTTCCGAGGTTGTCCCTCCCGTTTCTGGACTCCCATCCCTCCTCAGGTGGGCCTGCTGTACATGTAAATGGACTCAGTCAGCAGCAATGACATCAGTATCAGAACCCTCCCCTAGCATGCACCTCTCCCACCCCTCTATTTTGGAACCCCAGGCACGGGAGTCACAAGAATCCTCTTAAAAGAGAATCCCTTCTCTGGAGTCCTCAGAAGTTTCCACTGGGGAGCCATCCTGGAAGAAATGGTGCAAGAGGAAGCACCTTGATTCACGAGAGGAAGCTATCACCGAAGACACTGATTGTGATGAGGGGGAAAGGTCCCCACAGTCTTCCTCAGACATCTCATTCGGAGACATTCTCGAAATCCTCAAGCAGCGGGGAGATTAAGTCCTATAACCCTTCTGAGGAATCTGTGTTCCTGCAGGCCTTCCATACCCCATCTGCTTCCTGGGTGACTTCACCGGCAGATGACCTTGTTAAAATCATTGTGCAGCATGCCTGGAAGGCCCTGCGCAATGTAGAATCTGTCCCTCAGAGGCCAGACAAAAAATTGTATCTGCACCTGAAGACCAGCCCCACTGGTCCTAGCAGTTGACAGTTGATTCCCACCAAGAGGGAACTGGCAGAAGATAGTTCCACCATCCATCCATCCTCCAAACAGTCCCAGAACATGGACTAAGGAAATGGACCTAAGCTTCAGCGACATTTGCCGTTCGGTTGCTGTACTATCTGTCGCACTTGCTTCCAAAGAGACCTAAATTCCGAAATGTCTCCCTCTTTGGTGGGGTACTGCCTGATGAGATGCGTGATACTGTCGCCTCGCATCTAGCTACCCTTGAATCCAACTCTAACTCCTCAATGCGTTTGATATATCACTCCACTGAGGGGGCAACTCAAGCTGCCGCATCAGGCATTGTCATGAGACAGTGCTTGGATGCAGTTGTGTGACTTCGCAGACCCCTTTAAATATTCCTTCATCAATGCACCTGTTGATGAATTTGCACTTTTTGGACCCAAAGTACGAGACACACTTGCACATAGTGAGAGAGACTGAAAGACCTTGTCTGCTGTGGGCATACGCCTTCCCAACTCCCAGAGGTACTCCAGGAACTAAAAGGGAGGAAATATGTGGATCTGAAGTAGGGATTCATTTGTCTGCAACCTGTGGGTTATGGATCCGACATCGGATCCGAACGGGCATGGTTTACCAGCTATGGATCCAAGCTCTCAGCTCCTCCCCTCACCCATAATGCCCTGCTCTCCCTACATGACCCCAGATCTTGTTTGCCGCGCTGGTGACCAGATTTGTGTTCCTAAGCTCTTCAGCTAAGTGCAGTTTTCTAGTATTTACAGTGTTTAAATTTGTAATTTTGTGTGAAAGTTGTGAGAAAGTTTAGGTTTCCCTATTACTTGATTATACTTTGTGTTTTAAATTTAATTTTTACTTTTCCCTCCCCTCGCTGGTAGCGTAGTGTGTGTTTGGGCCTGTGTGTGCTTTAGTTACTTTTGCTTTTACCCTAGTTTAAGTAACTTTTTTTGTGTACTTGGGATGTCTGAACATCCCAAAGCAGTGTTTTCTAAGTGCTCCGAGTGTGGCCATAAGCTTTCCCCGGCTGATGGCCACACTCGGTGCGTTAGATGCCTTGGGGTTGAACACCTCACTTCTGGATGTTCCATTTGTGCAGGGTTCAACCCCAGGGCATTGAAGGAGCGGAGGTCCAAGCTTGTCTTGGCGGGTCTTTTGCCACCGGACTCGGCTCCGGCCTCCGCTCCTTCGGGGGTAACCGTTTCTACAGTTGTCTCCTCTCCAGCTCCCCCTCCTCCTCCTGGGACTCAACCTCCCTGTAGTGGTTCGGAGGAGAGGGAAGCTAGAAAGAAGGACCGGAGGGAGAAGCACCATAAGCGGCGGGCCGAGACCTCTGTTTCGGCCCCGCCAGCCAAGCGGGCTTCTCCTCCGGCCTCTTTAGTCTGCTGGCTCTCCCCCTCCTCGGCTCCGGTCTCCTATGTGTTTTTCACCGGGACCTGAGGAGGAGGAGACCCGATCTCCGTCGAGGCTATCCAGGAGGCACTCAAGGCCTACCTCGGTAGCCTCGTCGAGATCAACCTATAGCCTGTCAGACGCTGATCTGGACCGGATGATGAGAAGGTTCATCCAGGCCCAGATGCAGATGGGAGTGCTCTTGCCTCCCTCCCCTCTGGGGGGGAGCTCGACCCCTTTTTTCAAGCCAATTGCTCCTTTTCCGACCCGCTACCCGGGTTCGGAGCAGTTGGAGCCGAGCAGGTTCGGAGCCGGGGGTGGGTCGGCTCCAATAGTACTTGGTACTTCGGATCCAACCCTGCCCTCGAGTGCTTCGGATCCGACCTCTCGGAGCCTGGATCCGAGCTTCGGATCCGGGGGGATCAGTGCTCCTTCGGCGCCGTCTGTGTCGGAGTGCACTGTCCCTTCGGATCCGAGTGCTTCGGCGCCGGCTCCGATCCACTCCTCAGATCCGAGGGGGAGCCGATTGTCGGATCCTTTGGTCGAGGTCGGCTCCCCTTCGGCTTTTGATGTAGTGGAGAGGGCCCTGTTGAGGGTCTCCGGACCCCCGGCACTTGCTTCGGCTCCGTCCCGCGCTCCATCTGCACTGGGTCAGGCTTCCACCATCCGGCCCTTGGGGCAGCCCGCTCCTTTGCCCCAAGCTATTCCCCTGGAACAGGTCACTGTTTGCGAGGAGTCCTCTGACAGCCCCCCGGAGGATGTTCCCCGCAAACATACGTGCAAAGGGAGGCACATTGACTCCCCCGAGTCTCTCACAGAAGACACGGATTTGGAGGAAGGGGAAGGCTCCCCAAGGTCACCCCCCCGAGGATGTCTCATTTGGAGACATCATGGAAATGCTCCGCATAAGGGGGGGGTGGTCTGCCCCCAAGTCTTCCTCGGACGAGTCCGTGTTCTTTGAGGCATTTGAAGCGGGCCCGTCTACCTCTTGGGTGTCCCCTCCTGCCGACCCCCTGGTGGACCTCATTACCACCAGGGCGTGGAAGGAACCGGACACCGTGGAGCCAATCCCAAAAAGGCCCGACCGTATTCTCAGTCCCCCGGCTGACCGTGCCCATTGGAGTAAGGGGCCTCCGGTAGATGCCATGTTGACGGCTGCCACCAAGAGGGAACTTGCTCAGGAGAGTCCCTCAGTCCATCCCCCGAGCAAGGAGTCTCGGATGATGGACCGCTTGGGGAAGCGGATGTTTAGTTCAGCGACCTTCTCGGTGAGGGCGCTGAACTATCTGGCACACGTGATTAGGATGCAGCGCGATCTTATAAAAGAATACGCTGCATCCCCTCCAGAGTCCATGTCGGAGGAGGACAAAGTGTTGCACTCCACCCGCATGGCCACTCTCAGGTCCGTCACTAATACCTCTATGCGGCTACTGTCCCATGCTACGGAAGGTGCCGCTAGAGCCGCAGGGGCAGGCCTAGTTACTAGACGTCAGGCCTGGCTCCGTCATTGCGATTTCTCAGAGCCCTTCAAGGCATTTGCGACCGCCCCCTTCGATGGTTCTGCCCTCTTTGGCAAAACTGTTCGCGACACTTTGACCCAGAGCGAGAAGGACGGGAAGACGCTGTCTGCCGTCGGAATCCGCTTCTCTGTACCCCAGAGGCCCTATTCTAGGAACCAAAAATGTCAGAAGATGATGTGGTTCCGGAAGTCGCAGCAATCCCAGCCTGCTCCGGACAACCAGTCCTTCCGTGGCAGAGGAGGACAGGGAGGACGCCGCCCTAGGGGCAGAGGGGCTCCTAGGAACTTCGGGTCCAGAGAACCCTTCTCTGAATGGCCCGCGCAGCAGCCCTGAGGTGTTGCCCGGCTGCTCCACTCTGGAGGCAGTCGGGGGACGTTTTTCGGAGCACCTAGCGGCATGGGAGTCCATAACATCAGACCGCTGGGTTCTCCAGATTATATCCAGAGGATACCGTATCCCCTTTCTTCACTTGCCAAAATTGAAGTCCCTCCCCGACGTTCCACCCGGTCAGTGGGAGGCCGCTTTGGCAGAAATTGGCCATCTGCTAAAGAAAAGAGCCATCCAGCCCGTCCCCAGACCAGATCGGATCAGGGTTCTACTCCAGGTTCTTTTAGTGCCAAAAAGATGGGGATCTAAGACCAATTTTAGACCTTTCACTCTTGAACCTGGCAGTTCCCAAGGAGAAGTTCGAATGGTCACGTTGCAGTCTATTCTCCCCCTTCTGGGAGAAAATCACTGGATGTGCTCCATAGACCTCAAGGATGCGTACTACCACATACTAATGGACAGGCGCTCCAGGAGGTTTCTCCGCTTCGGCTGGGAGCCAGTCACTACCAATTCGGGTCCTTCCCTTTGGTCTCACCACAGCCCCAGGGTGTTCACCAAAGTATTAGCAGTGGTAGCGGCCCACCTGAGGCTTCAGGGGTGCAGGTCTTTCCTTACCTGGACGACTGGCTTCTCACCGCCCCAACAAGGCATCTACTTCTCTTGGCGCGAGACTCCTTTCTCCATCTTGCTCCACGCCTGGGCATCACGATAAACACAAAAAAATCCAACCTAGCACCCACTCAGCTCATAGATTTTATAGGTGCCAGGTTAGACACGAGGAGACTGAGAGCATTCCTCACAGCGGACAGAGTGCAAAGCCTACAGCTCCAGGTGCAGGCCATTCTCCACGCAAATTCAGTTCCAGCGGAGTTGGTCCTGAGGGCCCTAGGGTCCATGGCGGCAGCGATTGCGCTTCTTCCTCTCGCCAGGTTCAATATGCGTATTCTTCAATGGACCCTCATGGTTCAGTGGTCGTATCTTGCTCTTCCTATGCATCATCCCATTGCGATCAGCAAAGCGTGCAGGCGGTTCCTCCTGTGGTGGCTGCAGTCTCCAGATCTCCACGGAGGCCGCCCCTTTTGTGCCTCTCCCCCTCTCGCCACGGTGACCACGGACGCCTCCCGCCTCGGGTGGGGGGGGGGGCATTTTGCAGGCCGGACGGTCCAAGGCACGTGGGACGATTCAGAGACCTTGCTGCATATCAATGTCCTAGAGATGAGAGCAGTGCTCTTAGCGTTGCTAGCACTTCAGGCCTTTCTTCCCTTGGGAACAATTGCGATTCAATCGGACAACATGTCTGTTGTCTGGTATATCAACAAACAGGGAGGAACCAGGTCTTACCCCCTTTGTCGAGAAGCCATGAGAGTGTGGGAATGGGCAATTTCCACCAATCGCTTTCTCATAGCAACGCATATTCCGGGTCGGTCCAACATCCTGGCGGACAAACTCAGTCGCACCATTCTCACCCCCTACGAGTGGTCTCTCAATACTCAGGTAGCGGAACGCATCTTCGCACAGTGGGTAACTCCTTGTTGCGATCTTTTTGCGTCTCCCTCAAACACCAAATGCGACAGTTTTTTCGCCCTGATACCTCCTCCCGGAGGTTCTCCAAGAGACGCTCTGGTGCATGCTTGGCCACCCGGTCTTCTTTATGCTTATCCCCCTTTGCCTCTGATGCTCCAAGTTCTTCAGAAAGCCTCTCGGTTGGGATGCAGAATGATCCTCATTGCTCCCTTTTGGCCTCGACAGATCTGGTTCCCATTCCTAAGGTCTCACTCAGTGAATCCTCCTTGGATTCTAGATCCCATTCCGGATCTGATTTCTCATCCATCCCATCTATCTCCTCCGAACCTGGACAACCTCAAGCTGACCGCTTGGCTGCTCCAGTTCCACTCCTGATCAGGACTCCCGGTATTTCGTCCCCTGTTAAGGCCATCCTGGTGGCAGCTCACAAGCCATCCACTAGGAAAGTCTACCGTAGCAAGTGGAAGCGGTTCTCTTTGTGGGCGGAACGGCAAGGCCTAAACCCCTTCACAGTTCCTCTCCCTTTGGTGCTTGACTTCTTAACTACTCTTTTTAATGATGGTGCCAGCAGTTCCACGGTCAAAGTACAGCTTGCATCAATTTCTCATCACATTGGTCATGACTCCGGTCCACTGATGTCTGCCAAATTGTATAAGATTTTCCTTAAAGGTACCTTTCTTCTCAGGCCCCCTATAAAGCAAGCAGTTCCTCCTTGGGACCTTTCCTTAGTTCTTCAGGCCTTGACCGCTCTCCCCTTCAAACCTGCGGCTACTGTAGATCTGAAATTCTTATCTTTCAAGACTGCCTTCTTAGTAGCCATTACTTCGGCCAAGAGAGTCTCAGAGCTTCAAGCATTATCAGCTAAACCTCCGTACTTGGTCTTTCATCCGGACCTTGTTTTCCTCAGGACCAACCCGTCCTTTCTTCCTAAGGTAGCTTCTGAAGCAAACATTAATCAATCCATTAACCTCCCTGTTTTCTTCCCCAAATATCAAAACAAGGGTGAGTACAAGCTTCACTCCTTAGACGTTCACAGGCAACTTAGATTTTATCTAAACAGGACTGCTGGTCATAGGCAATCCGACCAGTTGTTCATTTCCTTTGCTAAATTTAATTTGGGCAAGCCAATTTCCAAA
Organism: Protopterus annectens; assembly: GCF_019279795.1. Taxonomy (NCBI): domain Eukaryota; kingdom Metazoa; phylum Chordata; order Ceratodontiformes; family Protopteridae; genus Protopterus; species Protopterus annectens. The sequence goes on along the minus strand of NC_056730.1, from coordinate 96,869,883 downwards.
GTCTCATTATCTCGCTGGATTTCACAATGTATCTTACTAGCTTATCAAGCTTCGGGAAGGCCCGCACCGGAGGGTGTACATGCCCATTCAACCCGGTCAGTCTCTACCTCGGCCGCCTTTAAGGCTAGGATTCCTCTAGATGATATTTGTGCAGCAGCCACGTGGGCTTCATCTCATACTTTTATTTCCCACTATAAGTTGGATCTTGCATCTAGAGGTAGAGCATCCTTTGGCTCCGCGGTGCTCCAGAATATCCTTCCATGATGGCCCAAGATTCAGGTAGCTGGGGACTCTGTCCCACAGGTTGCAGACAAATGAATCTCCTACTTCAGATTTAGAAGTTATGTACTCACCATAACGTTCCATCTGAGTAGGTGTATTCATTTGTCTGCAACCATCCCGCCCTCCTATCCCCCTGGCCTTTCAGTTTCCTGCATATGTTGTGTTACCCTTTTCAGGGTGTTTATGCTGTTGGCAAACTCGATCTGAGGTCATGTAGGGAGAGCAGGGCATTATGGGTGAGGGGAGGAGCTGAGAGCTTGGATCCATAGCTGGTAAACCATGCCGGTTCGGATCCGATGTCGGATCCATAACCCACAGGTTGCAGACAAATGAATACACCTACTCAGATGGAACGTTATGGTGAGTACATAACTTCTAATTCAAGAAATCCCAAGGACCTTTTTGTGACACTCTTGACCAATCCCCCCAGGGCAGAGGGGGCAACTTATATGGAAGATGTCCCTTTCAGGGTAGAGGGGGTCCGCGTAACCAGGGCGCTAGATTTTCTCAGGCAGACCTTACCAGCGCTCTTGAGCAGCGGCCCAATTGCTTTCCTCTGGAAGCTGTCGGAGGTCATTTTTCTCTGCATCTACCAGCCTGGCATTTTATTACTACTGATGTTTGGATGCAGAGAATAATATCCAGTGGCTACCAAATACCATTCAATTCAACTCCCATCCCCGATGTACCACCAAATCAGTGGGAATTAGCCTTAGAAATAGAAAAGCAGCTAAGGAAAATTCATTCAGCCGGTACCACCAAACCAGACAGGATCCGGGTTTTACTCTAGGTTCATTTTAGTGCCAAAAAAGACAGGGGACTGGAGACCAATCCTGGATCTCAGCCTATTGAACAAATTTATAAAACCTCAGAATTTCTGGATGGTCACGATACAATCCATTCTTCCCTTCCTAGGGGAGGGATAACTGGATGTGCTCTATAGACCTCCAGAACGTGTACTACCACATACAGATGGATCAAAGCTCCCGGAGGTTTCTCCGCTCACGGGTTGGAGCCAATCACTGCCAGTTCAGGGCACTGCCATTTGGTCTCTTGACAGCCCCTCTAGTGTTCACCAAATGTATGGCGGTTGTGGTAGCTCATCTTCGACTACAAGAATTTCAGGTGTTTCCCTGTCTAGACGATTGGCTCCTTACTGCTCCTACCAGGAATCTTCTTACACTCAAGGTCTTGCTCTCCACTTGGGGATTACAGTCAACAAGGACAAATCTCAATGTCTCCAATGAAGACACTGGAATTCATTGGAGCTGTCTTCGATGCAACATCCTGTCAAGCTTCTCTCCCCCTCACAGGTTTTCAAACATAACACACCAAATTCAAGACCTTCTACCTATGTACCAGCATGTCTTGTAATGCAACAGCTAGGCTGCACGGTAGCTGCCATTATGTTGGTGCCACTGGCGAGACTCCACATGAGAATCCTACAGTGGCTCCTTTCAGCACAATGGTCATTGCTAATTTACGCACTCGATCACACAAGTCTTTTCAGACTGTTGCAAGAAGAAATGTTATCCATATTGGGTCCTCTACTGTTTAACATCTTCATAAATGATTTCCGTAATTCTATCCCATTCTCTAATATTATTCAATATGCAGACGATTCAACTATTATCTGCTCTGCCACATCCATCCCAGTACTCCACAAACTTACACAAGATGCATTCTCTATCACTGAACAATGGATGAAAAAAAAACACCTAGCATTAAATGCCTCTAAAACCAAATTAATGGTATTTACTCCCTCTAAACACATCTCTGTCAACCCAAACTCTTTCTTAATCACCTGTAACAATAACACATCCTTGGAATTGGTGCCAGAGACCAAGTTACTTGGGGTTCAAATCGATAGTTTAAATTCAACTCCCACATACAACTAAATATCAAAAAAACACATCAAAAACTAGGCATGTTCTACCGACAAAATCATTTCCTTACACCCTCTACTAAAATCACTCTCTCTTCCACATTCCTTATTCCCTCTCTTCTATATGGAGCCCCACTCCTGACTAACCTACAATTTTCCCTCAAAACACAACTTTCCTCATGCTACAATAAAATTGCTAAATTCGCTAATGGCCACAAAGCATCCTACTCACCATTGTTCTTCTCTCCACAAACTAGTATGGTTAGAACTACCCAACCGACTCATCTATTCCCAACTCACTCTTGCCCACAAGCTCATCTTTAAACCCTTCCTTTGTCCATCTCTTTCCCCTGCTTTTAAAATGCACCTCCCAACAGAGAACTCAGAACCAATAACCAGAACCTACTTGAACTATACATACCATTACGTCCACAGGTAAAAATCTCCTATCCTGTAGTTTAGCACGTCTCTGGAACTCTCTACCTTCAGCTATTCGTATCACCTTTAACCACTTTACATTCAAAAAAATCTCTTTACTCTCATCTACTAACCCAGTGGGAATGCTCTTGCACCCACCCTTCATAATTCAATGCTCTTGCACCCACCCTTCATAATTCAAGACCGCCTTCCTTCCTGCTCCTGCTAATAAGCTTCCTTGTATCTGCCTCTCCTGTTGTAGTAACTTGCATCCTTTAACTAGCTGCCTAATCTCAAATCAAAATCATTTTTGTATCCCTTACCTAGCAACCTAACTCAAAATGCCTAGGCGATTTCATCAGTAATGTCACTTGAAAGATATACTCTTAATGTGTAAATACTGAAACATGAATTACCTTTACAGTAGGTACCACCTGTAATGTTCCATTGATTGTGTGTTCAAACAGTAATCTGTATAATTCTATAAATTCTGCAATATGAATCACTTATATACTATGTACCATCTACAAACAGTAATCTGTACAATTCTGTAAATACTGCAATTTGAATTCTGTAAATAATGCAATCTGAATCACTTCTATAGTATGTACCAACTGTAACAGTCATCACCAGTATGATGCTCCAACTGTGTAATTTGTTTGTTAATAATGTATTATATATCTAAAACTATGTAACCTTGTTTTTGGAGCTTTTCTCCCCAGGACTCCATTGAAAACGGGTTCATCTTGGCCCAATGGACTATCCTGGTAAACCAACTGCAAATAAATAAATAAATAAAATGTTGTGGTGGATGAACCCACAAACGAATCTTTGGTGTCGACCATCCTGTCTTCCCCAGCCCATGGCCACGGTGACCACAGACACTTCCCTGTTAGGGTGGAGGGGGCTTTTCCAGGGAAAGACTGTCCAAGGCACCTAGTCCCCCATGGCGGCCAATTTGCACACAAATGTTCTGGAACTGAGGGCAGGTCTCCTAGCATTGCGAGCGTTCCATGCGTCCCTACCCTCTGGGACCATTGCAATTCAGTCAGTCGTCTGGTATATCAACAAGCAAGGCAGAACCAGGTCTTGCCCCCCTGTGTCGGGAAGTCATGAGGGTTTGGCACTGGGTGATAGCTTCCAACCGCTTCCTTAATAGCAACACACATTCCCGGGAGTTCCAACCTTCTTGTGGACAATCTGAGCAGGAACATCCTGATGCCTCATGAGTGGTCCCTCAACCCTGTAACAGCGGATCGGATCTTCCAATGCTGGGGGCAAGTCTTGCTGCGACCTGTTTGCTTCCCCCCTAAACTACAAATGCAGAAGCTTCTTTGCCCTGATTCCCCCTCAGGGGGAACCACAGAGGGACGCTCTAATGCACAATTGGCCACCGGTCTTCCCTATGGCCTCATCTGATTCACAGTCCGTGGATCCTGGATCATTCCCAAGACCTGTTCTCATCCTCTGGGACTGATTCATCCTAACCTGCACAGTCTCAAGTTCACAGTTTTGTTCCTTCACTTCAGTGATTGACAGGCTGCCTGACATCTCATCTCCTGTTCGTGAAATTCTTTCACTAGGAAAGTTTATTGTAGTAAATGGACTAGGATGTTCGTGATTCACTGTTGCAGTCATCACTGTAGGGTTCTTCCTGCTGGCGGGCAGCCCTCGATCAGCCAGAATCCAAAAGTCTGGGTCCGGCGTTGGCTGTTCAGTCATGCTCCCTGACGTCAGAGCGCTAGTAGTACAAAGCTGCCAGCCGACGCCATGTTCTCCAGTCTTTCTTGCCGTGTGGTGAAAGCAGTTCGCAAGTGCTGGTCGGCTGACTCCTGATAATTTTTCGTGCTTCAGTCCGAAGACTAACTACTTCTTCTCAAAGCTAAGTACCCCATTGGGGAAACTTTTTTCTTGCTCCAGTCCGATGCATTTCTTGTGGGAAGCAAATACCTCATAAGGATTTCCATTCTTACTGTATTCCTTGTTTAGGCCCTGACCACGACGTAGCTAGTTGTCGGTTTTGTGCTAGATTTAGCCAACGTACGATTAAGCGCAGGTATAATTTTGCTTTTCATTACTTTGGCAAGTGATTTAATTATAAAATTAATTATAAAATGTCGTCGGACACGCTTCCGACTACCGGAGTTCACAAACGACACAAATATAAGGACAGGCCTCCGAGGTCCAAATCCGACTATGTTTTACAAACAGAGCCAGCTACACGTTCGGCCGTCAGTGAGGTGCTTTCGCAGCCCCTGTCGCCGGCCATTTCAGAACTGATTGCTGAAACGGAATCCCACGAGGAGCCAACTAGGCCTTTGAGCACTCCATCTGCAGGACCTTCGGATGGGTCTGGAGCCGCTGTGCAGGTACCGGCTTCTGAGGGGGTTTTCAGGCCTACACAACTTCTGATAAAGGCAAAGACTCCTTCTAAATCTAAGACACCAGCCCGGGCCTCTTCTGATCCGGGACCTAAATCTCAGAAACAGCTACTTAAACTGGCGGAGGACTTACTAACCATGATTAGGGGTTCACATCCCCCTCCAGACAAAAGGCCAAGGCAAGAAGTGGATTATGAATCTTCTGATCAGGCATCTATTTTTTCAGTGTCTTCCTCTGAACAGGAATATACTTTCCCTCCTTATGAGGATTCTGATGCTGAGGAATCCATTTTTATCAATTTAAAAGAGATGTTAGCTGTACAGAATGCCCTCTTGGCTTTCAGGGATCTCCTACAACCAAGACAACTACTGATATGGACAGACAACACCACAGTTATGTGGTACATAAGCAAGGGGGTTCACACTCCTACCCCCTTTGCAGACTAGCCATGACTCTATGGAACACAGCTCTAGCTTGCAAAGTGCATCTACAAGCTCAGTTCCTGCCAGGAAAACAAAATATTCTAGCAGACAGCCTGAGCAGGAACCTGTCAAACCCACACGAGTGGATGCTAGACACCCAAATATTCAAGATGATTACAGAAGCCTGGGGCTGCCCGGACATGTATCTTTTTGCATCCCTCGTCAACCACCAGTTACAGATTTTTTGCATGAGAACATTTCACTAGCTAGCATGGAAAGTGGATGCACTATCATTCAGTTGGAGAAACCTCTAGGGGTATGTCTTTCCGCCACTACCTCTTCTTCCATGGGTGTTACTAAAGATCAAGCAGGACAAGTCCAAGATGATGATTTTACTGGCCCCAAATTGGCCTCGTCAGTTTTGGTACTCAACACTGATGAATCTATCCCAGGAGCCTCCTTGGATTTTACCTCAGATTCCAAATCTTTTGTCCCAACACCAGGGCCAGGTTCTGCACTCACGTGTCAAAACTCTCAGCCTAGCAGCCTGGCAAATTCAGGGTCTATGATTAATCTTTTCCTTCCCAAACAGGTCATGGATGTCATCTTAGAAGCCAGATGGCCTAGCACTAGAAAATCTTATGCAGGTAAATGGAAGAGATTTTGCACCTGGATGCATGCTCAGGATTCGGATCCTCTCATTCCTAATATCCCACTGATTTTACTTTACCTGACAGACATGCTACTTAAGCGTTTATCCTTCTCCTCTATAAAAATACATGCCTCAGCTATCTCTGCACATTACAATACAGATCCTCCTATCTTTTCGCATCCACTTCTGAAACAATCTCTCAGAAGAGCAAAGAATTTAAGGCCCCCTAGGTGTTCTGATGAAGTCGGATTAAAGACGAAACCTAGGTCAACTCGTGGCTTTGTTCATTTCTTCACTGGTTGCTTCCTGAGTTCATTTGCTGGTGAATTTATTTATTCCTGGTTTAAATCAAACCATTCACCTGCCAACTTTTTTCAATAATCCGCAAAATAATGGGGAAAGGATCTTGCATTCCTTGGATGTACACAGACAACTTCGTTTTTACCTGGACAGAACCAAGGATATCAGGAAAACAGAGCAACTGTTTGTTTCTTATGCAACAAATTCCCAAGGCAAAGCTATTTCAAAACAGACCATTTCAAAATGGATTGCTCATGGAATCAGATTTTGTTACTCTCATCATGGAAAGCAAATCCCAGGAAAAATTAGGACTGACTCTACCAGAGCTGCTGCTACTTCAGCTGCCTTTCTCAGAGGAGTTACCTACCAAGGATATTTTGGAAGCTGCAACTTGGAGTTCAGTGCATACTTTCTCTAAGCACTACAATCTCCCTCTTTACTCTGTCTAGGGCAGGCTTTGCTTCTGCAGGCTTGCAGGGCCTTCTAGCCGCCCCTTCTACACTATAACTACCACCCTTTATCTCAGCTTTGGGATTCAACCCTACAGTGATGACTGCAACAGTGAAACACGATGAACATAGTACAGTTGTGTACACTTACCATAAATGTAGATGTTCGAGTGTCTTCACTGTTGTAGTCTGGGTTACCCTCCCTCTTGTCCCCTCTTATACTTTCATTAGTGTGGTTTCCTACTTCACCCTTCTTTTGAGGTGTGTTTGCTTCAGGGTATGAGGTTTGTTGTTTGTTACATTTTTGTTTTACTATTAGCCTTCACTTTTGGGCACCTGACATCTGGGGCAAGAAAAACTGGAGAACATGGCGTCGGCTGGCAGCTTTGTACTCCTAGTGCTCTGACGTCAGGGAGCATGACTGAACAGCCGATGCCGGACCCAGACTTTGGGATTCTGGCCGACCGAGGGCTGCCTGCCAGCAGGAAGAACCCTACAGTGATGACTGAAACAATGAAGACACTCTAACATCTACATTTATGGTAAGTGTACACAACTGTACTTTCTCTACTTGAGCCAAAGATCAGAACTGAGACCCTTTCTCTATACCTATTCAAAAGATCCTACATTACCTGACTACTGTTTTTGCATGCAGAAGCCTCAGCTTCGATGATCACTGTACATTTAGCAGCTATCGACAATTTTCGTAGTGATCTTGATAATTCAATTGTCACACCGCCTATGGAAGAACTTTTTGAAAGGAGTATTGCATGTTAAACCTCCGGTCAAGCCTCCCTTAGAACCCTGGGACTTGACTTTGGTACTTCAGTCTCTCACAGGTTCTCTTTTTGAGCCTTTTTATTCATGTGATTTGCAATTTTCGTCATGGAACATCTTACTTCTAGTAGCACTTACCTCAGCGGGAAGAGTATCTGAGCTGCAGGCGTTGACCGTCAAGAGTCCTTGGTCTTCCACATGGCTAAGGTGTTCCTAAGTACTGACCCTTCTTTCTTGCCCCAAGGTCATTTCTGGCTTTTCCTTTAATCCGTCTATTGACCTGACTGTTTTCTTCCCTCAGCATTCTAACAGAGTGGAGTACCTTTTGCACACCCTTGATGTGTATCTGCAGCTTCGTTGTTATTTGGACAAGACTAACACTCTCAGGAAAACAGAGCAATTGTTTGTGGCCTTTGCAGGACCCAGATTAGGTAAACCTGTTTCCAATGTGACTTTATTCTCCTGGCTTAGAAACGTCATTACCTTTATCTACCAACAGAATAAGCTTATCCTTACCTTCCAGAATAAAGACTCATTCTACCAGATCTATGGCTACGTCTGTAGCATTTCATACTAGAGCCTCAATGGATGATATCTGCACAGCAGCCACTTGGGCAAGACATCAAACCTTTATATCTCATTACAAATTGGATTTTGCCTCCAAAGGACGGGCATATTTTGGTTCTGTGGTGTTCAGGAATGTCCTTTAAGGCCACCCAGTAGCTGGGGACTCGTCCTAATGGTAATGAATAAACAAAGATTTACAACATCAGATAAAGAAGTTGTCTTACCATAACGTTCCATCTGTGTTGTAGATCTTTAATTCATTACCTACCTCCCCCTGCCTGGACTCCTGGTGGACTTCAGGAACTCCTGGTTAGGGTATTTGCTCAGACAGAACCACTTACTATTTTTTTTCTATTACTACCTCTATTGTCTAAGGTTGGGCAAACTCGATCTGAAGTTACTAGGAGAGGGGCATTATGGGTATGTCTTAGCTGAGAGTTTTTGGCTGGTATGAGCTTGGAAACGGCTGTATCAGTTCCGAGGATGGAACAGAGGTCCTAATGGTAATGAATGAACAAAGATCTACAACACATATGGAACGTTATGGTAAGAGACAACTTTTTTCACTATCCTTCTCCAGCTCAGAGTGGGGTTCACTCTCAATCTCAAAAAGTTAGTGTTGACTCCGTCTCGGAACCAGTTGTATTTGTGTTGCAGGATTCAGACCATTCTAGTGTTGACTTCTCTTCCACCTCCCACGGTCCTCACTGACTGCTTATTTCTAGTCTTCTCTTCCTGTTCTTACTGCAAGGGAATTTCTCTAAGCCCTGGTGTTCTTGGCATCCACCATTCCCATGGTTCCTTTTGCCAAGCACTGCATGAGAAGATTCCACTGATAATGTCATGATTGTTCATCTTCAACACTGCCACCTTCTGGAGTTTCCAGTCCTGCTTTTACCCTGTCTGAAATTCGAACTCCACCAGTGGATTCAGCAGATCTCCCTAAATCTAGGTCTGTACTTTCACCTTCCTCTTTCTATTCAAGGTGTATACAAGGATGCTTCCAGTCAAAGTTAGGAGGTTCCTCCAACAATCTGAAAATTTAGGGTCTTTGAGCCTATCAACAGCTGGCAGACCGTATCAGTGTCAGAGATGATTGCACTAATCCTAGCTATTTAGGCCTTTCACTCCCGCTGAATTCCAGATCCATTCAAAAAATACCACAGTCATGTGGTACATCAGCAAAGTCTTATCCACTTTACAGGCTGGCTGTTCAGGCTTGGAATTTTTGCAACCCATTATCAACTGGTTCTTCATGTAGTTTACATCCCTTCAGTGCACAGTATAATGGCCGACTCCTTGAGTAGGTCCAGGACACAACTTCGAGTGGATGCTACACTAAGAGGTGTTTCTGGACATCGTACAACAGTGGAGTGTTTCTGAAATGATTATCTTGCCTCCCTTCTGAGCAGACAGCTTCATTTCTGTTTGAGTGCCAAGTCCTTTGACATGGTGGATGACATGCCTTTTTCTTGGAAGGGAATGTTTCTTTATGCTTACTGTCTTCATCTGCTTCCCAGGGTCCTGCACAAGATTATGAAGGAGTTCTATTGAAATCTTACTGGTGACTCTCGTTTGGCCCAGACAACACTGGTTCCCCCTTCTCTTTCACCTGGTCAGGAGCAATCGCAAGTTACCTCACCAGATGGATCTTCTCGCTCAAGACAAGGAGTCTCTCATTCACCCTCACTTGTCCACCCTTCAGGTGACACTTTTGATAGCTTTGATCCCTTTTAGACGTCACATTTTTGAGGACATAGTTAGGGTTCAGCAGGAGACCAAAAAACCCCTTTAGCCATATAAGATTTTATGATAGTAGAAATGATTTTTTTTTTTTTTTTTTTTTTTTTTTTTTGAGCATTAGTAGTGTCCCTTCTCTAATGAGGTTGTCTCTCTGGTCCTTTTGTCTGTGTGAACTGGCCTGTGCTGGCCAAGTTTATTCTGTTAAAGGTCACTTGTCAGCAATCTCTGCTTTTCCTTCCTTGAACCCACCATTGACCTCTCTTTGAGGTCAAATAATTCCTTAAAGGCATTCTTCATATCAGGCCCTCAAGAAAATCTATTCTGCGCTCTCAGGACCTTAATTTTCTTGAAAAGTTGACTCAGGCTTTTTTTTTTTTTTTTTTTTTTTTGAGCCTGCTTCTTCCTTCTTGCAACATTATACCTGGAGGTTGTTTTGTTGGTAGCTCTTACTTTAGCCAGGACAGTTTGTGAACTTCAGGCTGCCTTCTGTGCAGAGTCTGCATGTCCTCCCTGTAGTTGCGTGGGTTTCCTCCGGGTGCTCTAGTTTCCTCCCACATCCTAAAGACAATGGTGTAGGTGGGGATTGGACACTCTAAATTGGCCCTAGGTGTGAGTGTGTGCATGTACCTTCTGTGGAAGGTTGGGCGCCAGGCTGGTAACTCGACACCATAAAACTCCACTGCCAATCGTGAGCAGACAGGTGATCCGCTGTGGCGACCCCTAACCGGGGAAAAAGCCAATAGAAATTTGTGAACTTCAGGCTCTGAAAGAGAGTCCCCCTTAGTGGTTTTTCATAGAGGCAGGGTGCCTGCTTTACTAATCTTTTTATGCACAAGGTGGTCAGTGGGGTGTCCCTTAATATGTCTGTTCAGCTGTCTTTTTATTTTCCTTCTCCATAGTTTGCTTAGTAAGAAGGTTCTTCAAACTTTGACGTTAGCTCAGATATTTGGATGAGACGAAGGCTGTCCACAAATCTGAGCAGATTTGTTTCCTTTTATATCAGGACAGAGTTTGGCAGTTTCTAAGCAAACCATCTCCTCCTGGATTTCAAAGACCATTCCTTTTTGTTGTTCCTTTCATTAACAGCTTTCTGCTTCAGTTCAAGCTCATTTTACTGGAGCAGTAACCTTTTCTGTAGCTTGCTTCAAGGGTCTGAATACTAGATCCATTCTAAAAGCTGCTACATGGTCCTTTGTCCACATTTACTAAACATTATAAGCTAGATGTCATTTCCCGAGCCAGGGCAGGGTTTGCTAGGGCTATCCGTCTTGGGTTTGTGGAGGGGTTCTCTTTGCCTTCCTCCTCCTGTCCTCTACAGTAGCTTTGGTAATCACCCACGTGATGAGTACTGCAACAGTAATAAGGAAGAACATAGTACTGTTGTGTAAGATCTTACCATAATGGTACATGTCCTTTTCACTGTTGCAGTATTTAGTTTCACCCTCCTGCCCCTTTTCTCTGTTGGGAACACCCTGCTGTCTGAGGGGTCTTTTGCCTTTCTTGCTGTACTTCTGTTCTGCTGCTGTTTTCTCGTGGATGTACTTCTTGTTTATCCTGCGGGTTGCTCTAGTTTTCCTGGGGCACTTCAGTTCTCAGTACTGGGCATGCAAGCTTACATCCTACGCAGGGAGCACATGCCTGACTTGAGAAGATGGGAGGATGTAAAGGCTTTGGTATACTGGCCTGATGTTAGGCTATCCTTGGCAGGCGATCCCATATGTGATGAGTACTGCAGCAGTGAAAAGGACATACTCTTGTGGTAAGATCTTGCACAACTGTACTTTCCTCCAGAAGGCTGCCCATTGCAGAATGACTGTAATACTTATTGCTTCTTTTTTTACTCATGTGTATTTTTTCTGAAATACCTTGTCTGGGTCCTGAATCCTATTCTGGATCTGATTTGTAATCCAGTGGACTCGGACCCACCCAACTTTGAATACTTAGGTTAACTACAGGGGTCCAACAATTCCCCTGATGGATAAAGATCACAAGTTTTCAGACAGAGTGAACTATATTTTGCCCTTTTCTCAGAAGCTGTCTGCTTGCAAAGTCTACTCTAGCAAGTGGACACTTTGCCTTTTGGGCTTATTCTAAGCAACTGGATCTCCTTTGAGCACCATTTGATTTTCTTGTTGACTTATTCCAATCAGGATTTAGTTATTTCACTGTTAAGGTACAATTGGAGTGGTTTCTGTCTTTCACATTGTTGGAGATATAATTGCCAGTCGTGGCTTTAAAGGTTTCAATTTTTTTTCCTCAAGGGAACTTTATTGCGGCCTCCTGCGCTGTAGCCTGTCCCTCTGTGGGATCTGCTGTTTATGCTTCAAGTAATTGCTTGATCTCCTTTTGAGTTGTCTGCAACTGTTTTCCTTGAAGTTGTCTTGAAAGACTCGTCCTGGTTGCTGTTAATTTAGCCAGACTTGTCAGAACTGAAGGCTTTATCCTTAGTACTTCCATTTGTGGCCTTTCATAAAGACAGGATCCCCCTCAGAATAGATCCTGCTTTTTTTCGCCTAAGGTGACTACTAAAAATTTAAATGAGGTTTACTTACCAATTTATCCCTGAACATCCCTAATAAAGGGTAATATTTGCTTTATTGTCTCAACATTCATAGGCAGTTGAGATTTTATTTGGGTAGGACCAAGTTCCTCATAAAGACCCAGCAGTTTTGTTTGTTTTTCTAAAGTCTAGTTGGGAAACCAGTATCCAAGTTGCTTTCTTATTGCTTTTCATTTTTATGCAGTTTAAATGGAAGGCTTTGCCTTGCAGGCTCAGGGTCACTCCACTAAGAGCTATGGCTAGCTCTACGGCTTGTGCTGCAGCTCCTTGGGTTCTAATACCGCTGTGTCGCACTACAAGTTGAATATTCAGTCAAGGTCTAGAGTCCCATTTGGTTCCACAGTGTTGCAGATTGTGGTTTCCTAAATCCTCCCTAGGGTTTAATATGGCTGGGGGACTGTGTCCAATAGAGGCTGAACATGGACAAAACAAAATTGAATACAAAATGTATGTACTTAGAGTAATAGAACCATGTTCTCTCTCCATCTGGTTCAACCCACCTGCTCCCTCCTGTCGTATGTTTTATTGATCCATTGGGCACTCGAGCCATGAAGGCTGTTCTTTTGTTAGGGGAGCCCTTGGTTACGTTTAGTTTGTTCAGCAATGGACCTGGTTTGGAGGGGGGTAGAGTTCAGGGGGGCTGAAGTCTTTTGGAACTGGCCAGTCTCTGATCCGAGTCTGATGTTAAATCTCACAAGTTGAACCAGACAGAATGAAATGACAGATGTTTCATTATGGCAAGTACATAACTTTTGTTTAATTTCTTCTGAAGGTGAGAGGAAGGGACAGCCTGTGTCAATGCAGACTATTTCCAAATGGTTGTCTCGAGCTATTACCTTTTTTTATCAAAACTATTCCAGGCAGAATCAAGGCTTACTCTGCCTTCAGCTATGGATTTTTGGAGAGGGTAGTATTCTAAAAACAGTAACGTGATCCCCTGTGCATACTTTTACAAAGTGCTATAAACTAGATTCCTTTACCAAGTCTAGGATAGACTTTGCTAGGGACATTTTCCAGACCCTTCCTCCTCCCATTTATTCCAAGCTTACTAATCTAATTATGTAGCTAAGGCTACTGCAACAGTGATCATGACCCTAAACATAGTACAGTTGTGTAAATAAACTTACCATAACAGTAGAAGTTCACATGATCACTGCTGCAGTAGCCAATCCAATCTAGTCTCTCCCCCCAGTGTGAACATTAGATTTAATGATTTAATTTTCTTCGACCTGTGGGTTTCAGATCCAACCTCTGATCAGACTCTTGACACTTGCAAAATCTTAGGCTGCAAAGCTCGAGCTCCTCCCCTACCCATAATGCCTCACTCCCCTGGTTCCCTCGGATCTCTCTTGCCACTCTTTAGAAGCATTATAGTCAGATGTCTTGAGCGCCAGTGAGAGAAGTTTGCTCCAGTCATAAGCTAAGTAGGTTCTTTCTTTTTTTGGGTAGCCTACTGTTTTCTGCACCATACTCTCTGACTCTGTTATATATTTAAAAAAAAATACTGTAATTTAGTTTAGCTTGTCTTTTTGCGTTTGCTGGTATGCCCTTGGTGGGAATTGCTGTCTTTTCTCCCTCCTTCCTCTAAAGTTTTTGATGCGTCTGAGAAACCTTTAGGTTTCAAAAAATGCACTTCCTGCGTGCACGAGATTTCCTTATCTGATGCCCACAGAGAGTGTATATATTGCCTCAGCCCTGCTCAGCTCAAGGCCTCCTGTACCATTTGTGAAGGCTTCCATCAAAGATCACTAGCTGACAGAAGGAACAAGCCTATTTTGAAGAGCCATTTACCTCCTTCGGCCCCATTGGCAGGTGGTTGTTGTTCAGGGGCTCAACCCCCTTCCAAAAAGCACAGAGAAGACAGGGACACGCAGAAAACATTCCCTGGGAAAGTCTGCTTCCTCATGTTCGGATGAGCCTCCAGCCAAGGCTCCTAAGGCATCGGATCCCAGAACGTAGGATCTGAGCATGACCATGCAATCCTGTCCTTGGCCCCTAGCTCCTTTGTCTTCAGAGCTTCCTCCTCCTCCTACAGCCGTGTTAACCTTGTATAGAAAGGTCTCCTAGGATTACGTCCAGGCCACTTTCTAAAGCATTTTCTGTCAGGTCTACACGTAGTCTTTTGGAATTAGAGGTGGACAGATTGAGGCAGTTCCTTTAGACGCAGATTTAGATTAGGGATTTAACCCCATCTTCTGCTGGGACCATGGGGGGAGTGTTGCACTTTACACATTTAGCTCTTTCTCTGATCCGACCTGCTGCTCTGGAGCCTTTGGATCCAAATACCCTGAGAGCTGAGGTGTTGGAGCTGATAGTGGATCTCACTTCGACCCCAGTATCTTCCCTGACTCACTTTGTTCTGAATGTGTTGGAGCAGAGCGGTTCTCAGGACCAAAGCCTCGATATTGGCTCTGAGGGGTTGACATTGACTCAAGTTTTCATAGCCATTTCTTCCCCTCAGAGTGCCTGCTTTCAACAGCTTGTTCCCGGCTTTCCTCTGAGTGGAAGGCTGGGGGAGTTTGGGGATCCTCTCTCCTGGTAGTTTTGGCTCAGGGGTACCGTCTTCGGCTTCTCTGGCCAATTCTGCTTTCGAGGTGTTGGAGAGGGTCCTTTCCATGCCCAGGAGATCCTCTGCCTCCCACCCTTTCTGGATCCACTTCTCACCCCTTTGGTGGCTGAGAGCTCACCACTGCCCCCCTGAGGACAGCCAGCCTAGCAAAGCCTGCAAGTACTTCCACCTTTGGCTTCCCAGACCTCTTCCGATGTCACCCCAGAACACCCCACCGAGGAGATTGCCAGGAAGAGAAGGTGCAGAAGTAGGCATCTGGATTCAACAGAGGAATCAGTCACTGAAGACGCAGATTTTGAGGAAGGGGAAAGGTCCCCCAGATCTCCAACTGAGGCTGTTTCTTTTGGACACATCTTGGAAATCCTGTGCCAAAGAGGTGGACGGTCTCTTCAAAACCCGACCCCGGAGGAATGTGTATTCTTGGAGAATTTCGGGTCTGGCACATCTACATCTTGGTGTCCCCCACCCCCCTCCTGATGCTGTTATTGATCTGATATCAAGCAGGGCTTGGAAGGACCCAGACACAGTAGAACCTATACCCAAGCATGTAGACAAAATTCTCAATGCTCCCCTGACTGGCCCTTTTAGACTCTGGGAATCCCAGTAGATGCCATGGTTGTTGCAGCAGCTACCAAGAAGGAGCTGGCCCAGAAAAGCTCCTCAGTCTGTCTCCCTGTCAGGAAGTCTAGGACTGCACAGATTTGGTAAGAGAGTTTACGCCTAGTCTACCTCCAGTCTATGAGCCTTAAACTGCCTTTCCCATTTTATTAGATTACAGAGAGATTTAACCAAAGAATTCTGTAGCTCAGTCCCAGTGTCCATGTATGATGAGAAAAGGAATTCCTTCTCCAGACTGGCCACTTTACAGTCAATTTCCAGTGCATACATGAGATTAATCTCCCATGCAGGTGAAGGTAGCTCAAGGGCCACAGCTTCTGGCTTTGCCATTAGACGTCATGCTTGGATGTGGCTGTGTGACTTCATGGAACCTTTCAAGGTGTCTTTTCTCGATACCCCTTTTGACAGATCGTCTCTGTTTAGGCCCACTGTTAGAGACACACTGTCCCTTAGCGAGAAAGATGGAAAGACTCTTCTATCGGAATCCTTTTTTTTTTACACCCCCCCCCCCCCCCGAAAAGATCCTTCTGTAGGAGTCAGTGGGGGGGGGGGGTTTCAAGAAATCTCAGGGTCCTTTTCAGGAGTCACAGGGAGAAATACTCCCCTGAAGCAGAGGGGGGGGGGGAAATGGTTACAATGGTAGACACCACCCACGCAGCATAGGGGGTCTGCAAGATCAGTGGTCTTTGGATTCTTTTTCGAACAGGCCTTTTCACTGTTCCTGAGGGGTTGCCCGGCTGTCCTCCTTTGGAGGCATTTGGGGGGGCACTTATCCTTGCACCCAGATGCCTGGCTAACCATCACAAATGAATGGTGGGTGCAAAGGGATTGTATCCAGAGGATACTGGATTCCCTTTTCAAAATTCACCGAACCAAAGACCATCTCTTCCTGATGATCCACCCAGTCTGAGGGAGAGGCACCGTAGTTGGAGATCTCAAAGTTGCTACAAAAATGTCATCTAGAAGATCCTGCCAGATCAGATCGGATGAGGCTTTTACTCAAGATTATTTTTAGTACAAAAAAGGAGAGGACCTCAGGCCCATCTTGGAGCCGACATCCCTGAACAACTTAATAAAAACTACAAATTTTAAGATGGTTACGATCCAGTCCATTCTGTCCCTTTTGAAATTGGACAACTGGATGTGCTCAGTGGACCTGAAGGATGCATGCTACCACATCAAGATGGACAGATGCTCCACAAGGTACCTATGTTCAGGCTGAGAGCCGGTCATTAGCACTTCAGAGCGCTTCCCTTTGGTCTCACCACAGCCCCCAGGGTGTTCAAATGCATGGCGGTAGTCGCAGCTCGTCTCAGACTGCAAGGATTTTAAGTTTTTCCGTACCTAGACAACTGGCTCCTAACCGCTCCAACCAGGCATTTACTCACCCATGCCAGAGACTACCTGTTGCAGCTAGCCACCTACCTTCAAATGGCCTTGGTCACAAATTCTACCAACCCTGTAACTGCCTTGCTCTCTCTAGCCTTGTCCATCCTAATACCCACTCCCTTAGATCCTCTAACATCCTAATGCTAAAGGTCTCCCGCTCTGTCACCATGGTGACTCGCTTTACTCCCACAAAGTTGCCAAGTTATGGAACACACTTCCACAACCCATTACACAAAACCCTCACCACCATGATTTTAAACAACCTAAAAAACTACCTAACCAAACACTGGCTGTGCTCCTGCCATTCACCTGGATAACTGCCTCTCTATATACCCTACCTTATCCTCTACTCTATCCTCTTACTTTACCCCCTCCTTCTCTAAACTCTGCGGACTCGTAACATCTTTCACACAGTTTCTTTGTTGGACACTGATTCATTGAATCTATCCCATACTGTGCACATACTTCTAATGGTAATTTAGCTCCCTGTCATCATTTCTTTTGTTTATATCTATGCTTGCTGGCTCTGAATTTATATTGCATTCTGTCGTATTTTTGTGTGGTATATAAGTCCATAATAGATTGTCCATCCACTTTAGACTGTTTGTGTACACTGTTTGTACTCTCATCTGACTACTTTATTATAAACTATTATTTTTGTAAGTTTTTGCTTGTGAAGCTTTTCTACCCAGGCCACCGCTGAAAAGGGGCTCTGGCCCAGTCAGAGACACTACCAGGTTAACAAAATAAATAAAACATGCAAAAGTCCCAGCTTCAGCCAGTTCAGAATATAGATTTCATAGGGCTCATTTGGATGCGACCAAGACCTTGGCCTTCCTTACTCTGGACAGGATTTCAAACCTGAAACTACATGTCTGACAGATTTTGGCAATTCCAGTTCCTCCAGCCAAACTAGGACTCAAGGCCCTGGGTTACATGGCTGCCACCATAACTGTTACCAACAACACGCATGTGAGAATTCTGCAGTGGACCTTGGCAGTCCAGTAGTTACTTCAACAACCCCTCAGCTATCAAATCAAATTGTCATGAGTTTGCAAGGATTCTCTTCTCTGGCAACTTCACTCCCCAGAGGTTCTTCAAGGACACCCACAAAGGCCATGTTGACCACATATGCCTCCCTGGTGGGCTGGGGGGCATTTCCTGAGTCAGACTGTCCAAGGCACGTGGACATCACAGGAAACCAACTTGCATATCAGTGTCTTGGAGATGTGGGCTTTTCAGTGTTGCAAGCATTTCACAGCTTCCTTTCTTCTTGGGTATATTGCTATATAAATGGACAAAATGTTGGTAGTTTGGTACATAAACAATTGGGAACCAGATCCTTCCCTCTGTGTTGAGAAGCTGTGTGTGGCATTGGGTGATCTGCAGCATCCAGGTACTGTAACACACTTTCTGGGGGAATACAACATTCTACTGAACAGGCTCAGCAGTCTTACTGATGCCTCATGAGTGGTCTCTGAATCATTCAGTGGCGAACATGGTTTTCCAAAAATGGGGTCGACCTTGCTGCGATCTCTCTGCATCTCCCCACAAGTGCAGCCGGCTCTTTGCCTTGATCCCCTCTCAGGGACAGTCACCCAGGGATTCTCTGGTCCATGCTTGGCCTGCAGGATTACTTTATTGCCTTTCCTTCTCTCGTTAATCCTCAAGTTTCTTCAGAAAACTTTATGTTGAAGAGCAAAGTGATCTTCATTGCCACACTTTGGCCTTGGGAAATCTGGTACATCATCTTCCTTTGGTCTCATCTGATTTGTCCTCCATGGATGCTTCAACCTTGTCCAGATCTACTATCCCATCCATCAGGATAAATGTATCCAGTCTGAAACTTAAACGTGTGGTTTTCTCCAATTCCATTGTTGGCTAGATCTGCCAGGCTTGCATCCACAGTCCAAAACATTCTCATCTCCCACCACAAATCTTAGATTAGAAGAATTTACAAGAGCAAATGGAAAGGGTTTTCTATTTGGGCTAAGTAGCAGGAATTAGATCCTTTTACCACATCCATCCAGCAGTACTGGAGTTTCTTGCTCATATTTTCTATGAGTGGGCCAATCATCCCACTGTGAAAATAAAACTGGCAGCCATTTCGAATTTTCATATCTGAGAAAATGTATCATGTTTGGCCTCATGAAAGCTGTGCAAGGCTTTTCTTAGAGGGACTTTCCTTCTTTGCCCTTCTGTCAAAGATGCAACACCTCCTTGGGATATGACTGATTGTACAGCCTCTGGTTCTTCCTCTCTTTGAACCCTCTGCCAAAGTAAATTTGAAATTCTTATCATAGAAGACGGTTTGTCTGGTGGCTGTCACTTCAGCAAGAAAATATTTAAATTACAAGCTCTGTCCTCCAAATACCTTACTTAATTTTTCACAAGGACAGAGTGCAATTGCATACTAATCCATCTTTTCTTCCCAAAGTTGTAACCGAGAACAATATAAACCGATGTATTAACTTACTGATATTTTTTTCCTCATTTCCAAAACAGGGGGGATTATGCTGTCCATCTGCTGGATGTTCACAGACAGTTGCATTTTTATCTAGACAGAACTAAATCTTTCAGGAAATCTGACCAGTTTTTCATATTTTTTAGGATGCAAAAAAATGGTAAACCAGTTGCCAAGACCACCTTAGCTAAGTAGTTAAGGGACTGCATTTCCTTTGTTTATGAATTCAAAGGTGTTCCTCTACCTCAGTCAAACCTCACTCTACTTGATCTGTGGTAACTTCCCATGCTGTTTGGGCCAAAGTTTCAATTGACGTAATTTTATTTGTTCACCTACCTCGTGGTCTGATTCCCACATCTTCATTTCCCACTATACACTGAACATTGTGTCTAAAGAAGTTGTGTACTTAACATAACGTTCCATCTGTTTTTTTCATTCTTTCTCAACCTTCCCTCCTTCCCACTGTCCTTTTGTAAATGACCTGACAGGTGTGTTTATAGTAACCTTTGTTCCTTGTTGAGCATATGTTCTTTCTTTTTATTGGTAACTGTCAGTATTGATGTACATTGCATTTATGATGGTGATATTGGTAAACATGTTAGCACATTCGATATGAGGTAACCAAGGAGGAGTTGAGGCATTATGGGTAGGGGAAGAGCTTGAGCTTCCGGGACTAAGCTTTTGTAAGTGGTCAAGTTGGATCTGAAACCTACAGGTTAGGAAAAAATGAGACAACACAGATGGAACATTAATGTAAGTACGTAACTTTTTTCTTTTCCTATGAATATCCTCTGAGTTTAGTTTCCCATTCTCAGTTGGCATGAAAGCTCTGAAGGGTTTGGCATCAAAGCCTGACTTTTTTGTCAGCTTAGCTCGAGCTGTCTAATGCTTTTAGCAATTGGAATGTGCTCTGAAGCTTTAGATGCTTTCTGGCTGATGTTCTTCGTCTTCCATTGCTGCAGTCCTTACTATTGGGTATAGTCCGCATCCAGTCGGCCCGAATACCAGAGTATAAGGCTGACGTCGGTCAGGGCGCATTAGACTGACGTCAGTACGTCAGGGTACTAATGCGCATGACCGGCGTCATATCCTCAGTCTTTTTTGCCGCGTTGTCCGATGCAGAAGCAGTTTTGCGAGTGCAGGTTGGCGTTCTGAAATATTTCCGAAACCGGAGTTTCAGACCGAATCAGAGTTGGCTAAGTACCCCGTTGGGCAACATTTTGTTTTTCTTGCCTCAGTATTTAACCGGATGTCAGAAAAAGTGAATAACTGTATTTCTTGTGGGAAACAAATACCTCATAGGGATTACCATACATTGTGTATACCTTGTTTAGGGCCTGAGCACGACGTTGTTGGTTGCCGCTCTTGTGCTAGGTTTAACAAACGCACTATTAAGAGGAGGTTAGACTGTGCCAGATTAGTGTTTGGGAAGCGTTGCAATTATAAAATGCCGTCGGATGCTCCGGCGCCGCTTCGTCAAGAAGCGCAAGGACAAAGCGGCGAAGCCTAGGGTTGATGAACCGGCAGTCCCAGACGTCGGTTCTTTAGATGGCTCAGTGGAGCCAGAGGTTTTGCCAGGAGTTTCTATACAGTCTCAGGCAGAAACTTTACTGTTACAGGATGTACCCTCTCAGGAGGCAGGCCAGCCTCAGCGCGCTTCTCAGATAACTATTCTTGCCTCTCTTGCCAAAGTAGTTAGAGCCTCTCCTTCTGTTGCCAAAACTTCTTTTTAGAGGTAGGCCAACTTCAGCTTCAGTAGGGGCTTCTCCTAGCCTTCGGGTTCTGTACCTAAGAAACATATGCTTAAAATGGCAGAAGATTTGATTACTATGATTAGAGGTTCTATGGGCCCTCCTGATAAGAGGCCTAGAGTGGAACCAGAGTTTGACAGTTTTGAACAGGGTTCAGGGGCTTCTGAATCTTCTGCGGAAGATTTGCAGGAGTATCCTCATTATTCTGATTCTGATGTGGATGATGCCACTCCTTCCGCTTCTCCTCCTGAGGATTTTTCATTTTCAGAGACTCTGCATTCCATGAGGGAGCACTTTAAATGGGAAGGCCAGGATTACTCTGATTCCAGGAAGAGGCTTAGGGAATTCTTGTCTTACCCCAGCATAGGCCCTTAGCTACACCGCCTGTGTTGAATGTGGTGGAAGATGTTTTGCAGAGGCTTCCCTGAACCCTGATTCCTTGCCTCCTGCTCCTGTTAAACCTGATAGGTACTATAGGGTGCCCGAAGCTCATAAGTATTTGTTTAAGAGTCCTAGGGCGGACCCAGAAACTGTTTCTCAGGGGCCTAAAGGTGTTAAGGCCTCTGTGGTTAAGAATCCTGTTCCCACTGACAAAGAGGCAAGGGCGTTAGATAGGTGGGGTAAGAAAGTGTATACTTCTTCCACTCTAGCCATGAGAGCGTTAAATTGTCAGTTTCACATGCTGAAATATCAAAATTATCTCCTTTCACAATTGAAATCTAAGGTGGATGCTTTGGCGGAAGGTATTGATTGTAAAGACTTGCTGGATTTAGTTTATGTGTCTGAACAAGTGGGCAAGCATTCTTTGCAATGTGGTTTTGATGCTGTGCAGGCCTCCTCGAGGGTGGCTGCCACTAGTTCTGTTCTTCGCAGGCATGCCTGGTTGAGGGATCAAAATTTGGCTGAGCATGTTAAGACAAGGATTTTGGATGCTCCTTTACAGTCTGATGTGTTGTTTGGTTCACCTGTGGAAGCAGTTTTGAAGAAAATGGAGGACAAAGCTAAGTCTATGCAAACTGTTAAAGATTTTTTGCAGGTACAGCCACCGAAGTTTAGTAGAAATTGGCCTGCTAAGGGGTGGACATATCCTGCTTATGATTCCCAGTCTAGGGGTAGGTCTAGACGTGGTAGGGGCAGGGCTCAAGGTTCTTTTAGGCCTAGAACAGGAGTTCACCTGCTCAGACTTCTGGTGAGGGCAGGGGTCAGTCCTTTCGTAAACAGACCCAATGACTTGCCTTTTCAACTGCCAGTAGATTCTCGTCTGGCAGCTCCTTTGGAAGGACAACTGTCTCTTTTCAAAGGAAATTGGGATTTAATTACTCAAGACAGATGGGTGTTGGACATCATTCTACCAGTCCCTGTGTCAAAAAGGGGCCTAGGATTTTATTCTCGCATGTTCCTAGTACCAGAGAAGGGGAACACGTGGAGACTGCTTTTGGATTTATCTCTCCTCAACACTTATCTGGACATTCCCAAGTTCGAGATGTTGACGTTACAACAGCTTTTACTCCTGCTGGGCAAAGATCACTGGATGGTAACTTTAGATCTCAAGGAAGCTTACCTTCATGTGCATATCAGGCTAAGTTACAGGAAGTATCTGCGGTTTCAAGCTGGAGATTCTCATTATCAGTTCTCTGCATTGCCCTTTGGCTTATCTACTGCCCAGAGTATTCACAAAGGTTCTGGCTCCAGTGATAGCTTACTTCAGGCTACAAGGACTTCAAATCTATCCTTATTTAGACGACTGCCTGATTCTGGCTCAAGAAAAGGAAGACCTTCTACAGCATCTGGAATATCTTATAGCAGTGCTAAGATGCCTAGGGTATTCTGTGAACGAAATAAAGTCCAGTCTAGTACCCTCTCAAGACATGTGCTTTCTGGGTGTGAGACTGAATACAGCAGCCCAGATGGCCTTTTTAACCCCGGACAAACAAAAGAGTCTGTCACTTTACTTCCATCAACTATCTCATCAGTCCGTGCTGACTGCAGAGACAGTCCTTCAAGCATTAGGGTTCATGGCATCTTGTATTCTGGTGCTTCCCAATGCCAAACTGCATATGAGGAAGTTACAATGGTATCTCAAAAATGTATGGACACAGCACTGCCAGGATTTAGACACTGTCATTCAAATAATACCTTGCCTTCAAAGAGTATTTTTGTGGTGGGCTCAGGAATGTCACCTAAACAAGGGACTCTCTGTGACCCGGCCAGAGGCGAGTCAGATTTTACCGACAGATGCCTCAGACATTGCTTGGGGAGCTCATCTAACTGTAAAGTGGATACAAGACAAGTGGCCTGCCAGACTACGGCATCTACATATCAACATAAAGGAGATGTTAGCAGTCCAGTTCGCATTTCTGGCTTTCAAGGAGTTACTTCTTCCAGGGCAGGTGTTGATTCTAACAGACAACACAACTGTCATGTGGTACTTCAACAAACAAGGGGGAACACATTCTTATCCTCTATGCAGGCATGCAATGATTTTATTGGAGACTGCGCTACGCTTGCACCTAACTCTTCAGGCAAGGTTTCTGCCAGGAGCACAGAACTCCTTCGCAGATGTGTTAAGCAGACAAATCATGGATCCCCACAAGTGGAAACTGGATCTTCATGTATTTCAGAAATTGACAGTGTCATGGGGAACTCCAGACATAGATCTGTTCGCTTCTCCACTAAACCACCAGCTGCCACAGTTTTGCACAAAGGGGTTTCATCACACAGCTTGGAAAGTGGATGCTCTGTCTTTCAGTTGAACAAACCTTCATCTGTATGCCTTTCCACCTCTGCCTCTTCTTCCAAAGGTATTGTTAAAGGTCAGACAGGACAGGCCAAGGATGATTTTGATAGCTCCAGATTGGCCTCGGCAACACTGGTACCCTCTACTACGGAGTCTGGTAAAGACGCCTCCATGGCCTTAACCTTTGATTCCACATCTGTTATCCCAGCAGGACGGTCATCTGCTCAATGTCAAGCTTCACTCTCTTCCTCTGACAGCCTGGCATATTCTGTGTTGAAACACAGCAGGTCTCAACTTCCTCAACAAGTTTTAAATGTGATTATGGAAGCTAGAAGACCTAGTACAAGGAAAGTGTACGCAGCAAAATGGAAGAGATTTTTATTTTGGAGTAAAGCAAAGAATTTGGAGATTTCTGAGCCTAATTTGAGTATGGCTCTTCAATATCTTACTGAGTTACTGGACAAGGGTCTGTCCTTCTCTTCCATCAAGATTCATGCTGCAGCAATCTCAGCTCACTATGATTGTGACCCACCATTGTTTTCGCATCCCTTGTTCAAGCAGTTTCTTAGAGGGGCTAAGAATATAAGACCCCCGTAGAGCTCCTACTCCTGCTTGGGATCTCAATTTTGTGTTGGAAAAACTTACTCTACAACCTTTTGAGCCTGCGGCTACTGCTGAATTGAAATATTTGTCATGGAAGACTGCTTTTTTGTTGGCTATTACTTCTGCAAGAAGGGTGTCTGAGTTGCAGGCCCTTATGGCAGTCGAGCCCTTTTTGATTTTCCATAAGGATAGGGTATCATTACGTACTAATCCTTCCTTTATGCCTAAGGTGGTTTCTAGTGTGGCTTTAAACCAAACTATTCATTTGCCTACCTTTTATGCAGATCCCCAAAATAAAGGGGAAAAGATTTTGCATACTTTAGATGTACACAGGCAATTGCGTTATTACTTAAGCAGGACTAAGGATTTTAGGCAGTCTCAGCAGTTGTTTGTTTCTTTTGCTTTGAGTTCGCAGGGCAAGCCTGTGTCAAAACAAACTATTTCTAGGTGGATTGGCTTTTGCATTGCATTTTGTTATTCCCATCATGGCAAGGAGGTTCCAGCTGGGATTAGGCCTCATTCCACTAGGGCTACTGCCACTTCAACAGCATTTCTACGGGGTGGCAACTAAGGATATTTTGGAAGCAGCTACTTGGAGTTCAGTGCATACTTTCTCTAAGCATTATCACCTTCCTATCTACTCTAAGTCTAGGGCTGGTTTTGCCACAGCTGTTTTGCAAGGCATGTTGTCAGCTCCTGCTTCTTTATGATTTGCCAGCCTCCCTTACCTCTGCTTTGGGATTCTACCCAATAGTAAGGACTGCAGCAATGGAAGACGAAGAACATAGTACAGTTTTGTACCTACCATAAATGTAGATGTTCGAGGATTCCATTGCTGCAGTCCAATTCCTCCCTCCTTCCCTCTGTGTTTAGGGGTGGTTGTGTAGGTGATTTACCTGCTTATATTTTTGTATATATTGTTCATGTTTTGGTGCAGGTATTTTGGGCCTTGTCTTTTTAGGGTCTTCTGACATCTGGGGCAAGAAAAGACTGAGGATATGGCGCCGGTCATGCGCATTAGTACCCTGACGTACTGACGTCAGTCTAATGCGCCCTGACCGACGTCAGCCTTATACTCTGGTATTCGGGCCGACTGGATGCGGACTATACCCAATAGTAAGGACTGCAGCAATGGAATCCTCGAACATCTACATTTATGGTAGGTACAAAACTGTACTTTATATTCTACGCAGGACGTAACCCATGTAGCTTAGGCTACTTCAGCAGTAGTGATTCGAACATCTACTGTTGTAGGAACTTTTCTTACACAACTTTACTTTTGCAAAGTTTGGAAGGGCTTCAGTGCTTTGATGCTACCAGAAAAAGACATTGTTGGTCAGCATAGAAGAAGGAAGAGGACGTGGAGGAGTGGGACACATTCAGAAGATGGGACTACTTTAGATATCTAGGAGTATATGTGAGATGTACCTTAAGTGATACACTATCGGGGAATTTGGAGAAAGCAGTCAAGAGAGAAAATGTGGACATGGTGCTGGCGAAGGGGTAACCTAAAATTTTCTCGCATCTATGTGTGATTAGCATAGTAATACTCTGTTACAGTCATATATTGAGAAGCCCGCCATTGGGCACCCAGGAGGTCAAGTTGTTAAAACTGTAAAGGACTTGGAAGGGTGAGTAGGTAGTCCCAAAAGAAAAAAACAAGACCTGTGAAGGAAAATCCTGCTCAGATGGGTGGAGGGAAGAAGGGGTAGATCATAAGGTAAGATGAGAGTGCAGGTAGAGTGGTGGGGAAATGAATGAGCAGGCAGTGAGGAGGTGAAGGAATGTTGGGACAAGGGAAAGAAAAAAAAGTAAGGAGGATTGCAGCAATTTCATTAGAAACAAACAGGAAACCTAGAAGGGACGGGTTATAAAAGGAGAGCTGGAGTTAACGAAGGGAGAAACAGGAGGACAGGCCATTTTCAGGATCCTGCAAGACTTAATACAGGAATCTGGGTGAACACAAAATTGTTTATAACCCAGACTGAGGAAGAGAACTGGCCAGAGAAGATGGAAAATGTAAAAATGCAAGAAAATAAAATATTGAAGAGAATTTAAGATCCCTATGGATTGGGGGCAGGGGCAAGGACAGGAAAGGTAAAATAATGGTTTATGAAGACCTGAAGGAAAAGTGGAAGAAGCCTGAAAGATGAGGAATGGATGGAAGAAAGGTGATAGACCCAGAAACTGAATAGCAAAAAGTCCTCAAAATAAGGTGTAGAAAATGCAAGAGGTAGGTAGATCATATATCCAGTGCATCACAGATGGATTCTCGCACTGAAAAGATTATTTTAGGAGTTAAGGAAAATAGATCTGAGATGCTTTATTTGCACGACAGAAGGGGGCAGGTATGAAACATGTTGGGGGAGTGTACCTAGGTGCACAAGATCTGGACAGAGGCCTTAAATCTAGAAGTGGGTGTATAGAAGAGGGAAACCTTTGGGAAGTTATGCAAGAAAAAAAAAGGCCGCCGATATGACTAAAGAGGTGAAGAGTAATGGCCAGAAACAGGAAAACAAGGGTCAAGTGGGAGAAAGAGGATTTATGTAGGAGGATGTTCATCGTGTTACACTGCTGCAGTCATTACACATGGGTTATCCTGCCGTCAGGCGGTCCCGCAGTCATCCAGAGTTCCAAAGTCTTGGTCCGGCATCAGTTGCTGTCGCTTCTTCCCTGACATCAGTGTGCTAGGGGTATATAAGCTGCATCCAACGCCATTTTGTAAAGTCTTTCTTGCCGTGCGGTGCCCAAAGCATAAGCAGTTCGCAAGTGCCGGTCGGCCGACTCCTGAGATTTTCAAAGTCGAATTTCAGATCCGAAGTCTTCAGTAAAGCTAAGTACTCCGTTAGGGGAAACTTTTTTCTTGCCTCAGACCAATGTCAGAAAAAGTTAATTGTATTTCTTGTTGGATGCAAATACCTCATAAGGACTTCCACTCTTACTGTATTCCATGCCTAGGCCCTGATCACGACGTCACTAGTTGTCGGTTTTGTGCTAGATTTTTCAAACGCACTATAAAAAGACGTTTTGATTTTGCTTTGCACTACTTTGGCCGAAGGTTCAATTATATTATGCCATCGGATCAACCGACGACCGCAATTCCGAAAAAACACAAAGACAAGGATAAAGACAGACATCCGAGGTCCAAAACCGACAACGAAACCTCTTCTAGGTCAGTCGCTGGTTCGCCGGTTCTCAGTGCGCTTTCGCAGCCCCGCTACATCAGAGCCACAGGCCGCCTCAGACTCCCACGTGGAGAAATCTAGGCCTCTGGAAACTCAAGGTATTGGTTCTACGGAAACTAATCCCTCAGATGGGTCCGGAGCCTCTGAGCAAGCATCGGCTTCTGAGGGTGTTTTCAGACCTTCACAACTTACCATTTAAAGCAACAGCGAAAAGGCCTAGTCAGAATACAGTCTGATTCTTCTGATCAGGTTTCCATTTCCTCTGATTCCTCTTTAGACCAGGGATTCTCTTTACCCCCCTATGAGGACTCTGATGCTGAAGAATATTATCCCTTCAGCCTCTCCTCTTGAGGATTATTCTTTTGGGGAAACTTTACATACCATGAGGGAGCATTTCCATTGGGAAAGTCAGGATTATTCAGAATCCAAGAAAAGGCTCAGGGATTTCCTTTTATTGCCTCAGCACAGGCCCCTGGCTATTCCGCCTGTGCTAGATATTGTGGATGATATGTTCTCTGAATCCAGCTTATCTCCTGATTCTTTGCCCCCTGCACCAGCCAAGCCAGATAGGTATTACAGAGTCCCTGACTCTCACAAGTTTCTTTATAAAAACCCTTCTGCTGATCCAGAAACTATTTCCAAGGGTCCAAAAGGGGTTAAGGCTTCCATTGCAAAAAATCCAGTACCCTCTGACAGAGATTCCAGAGCTTTGGATAGATGGGGGAAGGAAGTTTACACTTCTGCAACTTTAGCAGTAAGGGCTTTAAATTGCCAGTTTCACATGCTTAAGTACCAACAATATTTAATGGCTCAGTTAAAACAGAAAATGCTTGCGAGCACAGAAGCTCCTGACTATAAAGAAATACAGGATTTATTACATGCAGTAGAACAGGTGGGAAAACATACTCTGCAATGTGGTTTTGATTCTTTAAAGGCCTCTTGCAGAGCCGCAGTTACAGGTTCTGTGATTCGAAGACATGCTTGGTTAAAGGAACAGAGATTACCTGATCATGTTAAGACAAAATTATTGGATGCTCCTTTACAGCATGATACCTTGTTTGGTGTTAAGGCAGAAGAGGTGTTAAAGAAAATGGAGGATAAAGCTAAATCTATGCAAACAGTCAAGGATTTCTTACAGGTACAGCCACCTCGATTTAGCAGATATTGGCCAACAAAGAATTGGTCTTTTCCAGTGTCAGACAGGCCACAGAGAGGCAGATACAGACACCCAAGGGGCAGATCTCAACCCCAAGGCTCTAACAGACGACAGTGGGGCACCCCAACCCCAAAGGGAGGTGAGGACAAGTCTCAACCTTACAGGAAACAGTCCCAATAACTTCACCCTTCGTACACCAAGCACTTCCCTTTTGGTAGCCCCCTTAGGGGGAAAACTAGCACTTTTTTCTCAAAACTGGCAAACAATCACCCAAGACAAATGGGTTCTGAATATTGTGTCTCAAGGTTAAAGGGTTCCACTTTCATACCTTACCAAGGCTAAACGGAATGCCAGACTTGCCACAAAATCAATGGGCAGAGGCACAGAAACAAATTTCAGCCCTCATGGACATGAGAGCTATTCAAAAAGTACCACGACAGGGACAAGGAATTTACTCAAGACTCTTCCTGGTCCCCAGAAAGGACAAGGCCTGGAGGCCCATACTAGACCTTTCAATTCTAAATACTTACCTGGATATTCCGAAATTCAAAATGTTGACATTACAGCAGCTTCTACCCATGCTGGGCAAGAAGGCTTGGCTTGTTACTCTGGACCTCAGAGGCATACCTGCATGTCCCTATCAGACAAGATAGCAGAAGATACCTCAGATTCAAGCTGGTACAATGCACTACCAATTCTCTGCACTGCCCTTTGGCTTATCTACTGCGCCCAGGGTCTTTACAAAGTGCCTGGCACCAGTAATTGCATTTTGCAGACAAAAAGGAATTCAAATATATCCATACCTGGACGACTGCCTCATTCATGCAAAGACAAAGGACATTCTTCTACAGCATCTGGCGTTTGTAAAAAGGTTGCTAATTTCGCTAGGGTACACAGTAAACGAAAAGAAGTCAAAACTAGTGCCCTCACAACAGATTATATTCCTGGCTGCCAGCTTAAATACAACGGCCCAGATGGTTTATCTCACGCTAGACAAACAAGTTCAACTAACTCAATATTTTTAATTAATGGCAAAAAAGTCCCGGCTCCCTGCAAGAAAAAATCTGCAGGCCCTGGGCTTCATGGCATCCTGCATACTACTAATACCATATGCCAGACTGCATATGAGGAAATTACAATGGTACCTAAAAGTGTTTGGGCTCAACACTCTCTGTTTAGAAGCAATAATACCAATGATTCCCTGCCTACAACAGGAGTTTCGATGGTGGGCACAGGCATGTCACCTAAACAAGGGTCAGCCTTTTACCCTACCCACAGCCAGGCAGATTCTAACAGATGCTTTGAATTACGCCTGGGGAGCACACATGGCAGGAAAATGCATTCAGGGCAAGTGGACCACAGACCAAATGCATCTTCACTTCAATCAAAAAGAGATGTTGGCTGTTCAAAATGCCCTAACAGCTTTCAAGGACCTTCTGCATCCAGAACAATTATTAAAGACAGACAACACCACAGTATTGTGGTACATCAACAAGCAAGGGGGCACTCATTCTTATCCCCTATGCAGGCAAGCCATGACATTGTGGAACACAGCTCTAACGTATCAAGTTAATCTGCAAGCACAATTCCTGCCAGGACAGAAAAATACTCTGGCAGACGATCTAAGCAGAAATATCATGCACCCTCACGAATGGAAATTGAATCCACAAATCTTCAGCATGGTAACGCAAAAATGGGGGATGCCCAAACGTAGATCTTTTTGCCTCCCCACTGAATTGCCAACTACAAAAATTCTGCACAAGGACTTATCACACACAAGCATGGAAAGTGGATGCTCTCTCGTTCAGCTGGAAAAGCCTAAAGGTTTATGCCTTCCCACCACTGCCTCTCCTCTCAAAGGTACTCCTAAAAGCTAGACAAGAAAATCCACAGATGATCCTGATTGCTCCAGACTGGCCACGCCAGCACTGGTACCCAATCTTAAAGAACTTAGCTCAAGGCCCACCATGGATTTTGCCTCAGATTCCCATATCTTCTGACTCAACAAAACAATCAGATCCTGCACGGCCAGCTCAGCTTAAAACCCTAAACCTGGCTGCATGGCAGATTCATTAGTCAAACAGGCAAAACACCTCTCTCTAAAGCTGTTATGGATGTCATTTTGGAGGCCAGGAGGTGTAGCACAAGGAAAGCTTACTCAGAAAAATGGAAGAGATTCTGCGCCAGGAACCAGGCTCAAAGCCTTGACCCTCTTGTCCCAAACATTCCTCAGATTTTACAATACTTAACTGAGATGCTGGGCAAAGGCCTATCCTGCTCATCAATTAAAATCCATGCCCCTGCCATTTCAGCACATTACAACACGAATCCTCATTTATTCTCTCATCCCTTGCTAAAGCAGTACCTCAGAGGGGCTAAAAACATAAGACCGCCCTGGAGAGCACCAACACCAACTTGGGACCTCAATTTCGTTTTGGAAAAACTGACCCTGCCACCTTTTGAGCCAGCCAATACAGCCGATCTAAAATTTTTATCATGGAAAACAGCTCTGCTCCTGGCAGTAACTTCAGCACGAAGAGTCTGAGCTACAGGCATTAACGGCAGTGGAACCTTTTATAATTTTTCATCAGGACAGGGTTTCTTTAAGGACAAACCCTACCTTTATGCCAAAGGTGGTGTCTAGTGTGGCTTTTAACCAAACCATCCATTTGCCAACTTTTTATCCAAACCCCCAGAATAAAGGGGAGAAACTTCTGCACTCTTTGGATGTACACAGGCAGCTGCGCTTCTATTTGGACAAAACAAAAGCTTTCAGGAAAACTGAGCAACTGTTTGTAGCATATGCTGCAGGTTCACAGGGCAAGGCTATCTCGAAGCAGACTATATCCAAATGGATAGGACACTGGATTCATTACTGCTACACACAGCATGGAAAATCAGTCCCTAATAACATTAGGCCACGTTCCACAAGGGCAACAACCACTTCAACAGCCTTTCTCAGAGGAGTACCTACCAAGGAAACTTTGGAGGCTGCAACTTGGAGTTCAGTGCACACCTTTACTAAGCATTACCATTTGCCTCTTTACTCCAAATCCAGAGCAGGATTTGCCATGACAGTTCTGCAGGGCCTCATAGCCAATCCTAACTCTTTATAGACCAGCCACCCAACCTTAGCTTTGGGTTTCTACCCAAGTGTAATGACTGCAGCAGTGTAACACGATGAACATAGTACAGTTTTGTACCTACCATAAATGTAGATGATCGAGTGTTCACACTGCTGCAGTCCAGGTTACCCTCCCTCCAGTCCCTCTGAACTAGCTGGACTTATCTATGCTTTTCTGTTTTATACAACCTTTGTGGTGTATTTGCAGGGCAGTTCAGGTTGCTTCTGGAGACTGGCAGCTCCATGGGTTTTTCAGATCCCAGGGTTGTCAGTTCCAGGCAGCCAGCCAGCTTTGGTCTTAGCCTTTAGCTTTGTAGATTGGATGTTCTTCAGGTCTGAAATGGATTGATCTTCATCAATCCTCAATCCTCCTTGTCATCTGGACCTGCAGACATACATGTGGAAGCTCTGGGATAGCCTACTCCTCCAGGTTTCCAGACCACCCTGTATCTAGGGTCCTCTGCCTCTTCCAGCTCTCCTGGACTCTTTGATTTTGGAGAGTCATGGTAAGAGTCAGTGCAAGAGGGAGCACCTGGATTCCCCTTAGGAATCTGTCTTAGGGTACTCACCTCGAGGAGGGAGAGTTTCCCCAAAGTCCTCCCATGAGGATGCCTCCTTTAGGGATCTTACAGAGCTCCTTCACCAGCATGGGGATTGAACTACTGTGGAGCTCCCTCTCCAAAGGAGTGTGGGCCCTTCTACTATTTATGGTCACTGTGCAGTCCATTCTGCTTCTATTGAGGAGGGATGACTGTATGTGCTTAATCGATCTCAAGGACATCTACCATTATATAAAGATTGAAGCAGTCCAGGAAATGTCTGTGCTTCCAGTTGGGAGCCAATCATTTCCAGTTTACAGCACTGTCCTTTCGTTTCAGCACTGCCCTGTGGGTGCTTACCAAATGTAGTTTAGTTCTGGCAGCCTGGCTAAGGCTGCTTGGATTTCAGGTCTTTTCATACCTGGACAATTGACTTCTCATGGTTTCCATGACAGCGTCTTTAATCAAGGCAACAGTACTCTCTACTCCATTTGTGCCTGTTACAAGGAGTCCTAGCAAACTATGAGAAATCGTCTCCAACCACTTCATGTCCTTGGAGTTCATAGGATGCCATTTGAATATGGTGTCTCAGATAGCAATCTTTCCAATACACAGGGTGAGTTGTTCCGTTTGTGCTTGGGCAAATTGTCTGCTTCTCTTCCACAAACCGTAATCCTGAAGCTTTTGGGCCATATGGCCACATCAGTTTGCCTGGCTCATTTGGCAAGGTATCCTGTGAGGATAGTGCAGTGGACGTTAGCATCTCTGTTAGCACATGCTCTAGGGATCTAAACCTCACCACAATGATAAATGGGACGTGCTGGAGGAATAGATTCCTGTCCCAGAGACTCCCCATGCTTTGGAACAGGATTCCAATCTTTATTAGGCAGAGCCCCTCATTAACGCTGTTCAAGAGAAACCTTGAGTGGATGAGAAACAGAAAATGTACCCCGGGGATCACTGCAGTGGCTCTGCTAGACAGAGGCACACGGAACTAATGACTGTGCTGGACAGAGGCACAGGGAACTAATCTAATGGGGTGGCGAAAGCCAACACATTCTGGCTAGGCTTATAGATGCCCTCGGGCAGATAGCTTAGTACTTAACTATGAACCCATCTCAGTGGTCTTATTTAACCCAGCCTATGAATTTTCCCATTGTCTTAATAAATATTTGTCAAGCTGCAATCAAATGGTGGCTGGAGTATTCCCTGGTTTCTGCCGGTAGACCTTTTGTTCTTCCTCATCTTTAGGCTACAGTCTGTATGGACATAGCCCTTCTGGGATGGGGGCATTGTGAAAGAAAGGCGATTCAAGGGACTTGATAGACCTTGGCCAATCTTCACATGAGTCTCTTGGAGATAAGGGCTGTTTTAGAGTTGCAGACCTTTCAAGATGATGATTCCAATCATGTAATCTTTTTGCAAACTGAATGCATGTCTGTGGATTGGTACATGAACAAAAAAGGTAGAAACTCTGTCCTATCCCCCTTTTTTGGGAAGCTATAAGCGTGTGACAATGGACAGTCTTCCTTTCATTGTTTCTGATGGGCAGATACATCCCTGGAAGTCCATCCTCTTAGCAAACAGTTTAAGAACATTCTTACTCACAAATAGCCCCTGACTCCAGAGGTAGCAACCTGGATCTTCAGCACTGAGGCATTAATTGTTGCCATCTGTTTGCCACCTCATCCAATTTGAAGTGTAGTAGGTTTTATGTCCTGGTTCCCTCTGTGGTACAGCTATTGAGGAACTCTAGTCTGTATGCTTGGTCTCCTATATAGCTGCCTTCATCATCCTCTCATAATAGTTTCTTCTAAAAGCCACCCATTGCAGAGCACTAAGATTCTCATTGCTGTGTTCTGGCCTTGTCAGTTTTGGTTCCCATTCCTGTGGCCTCATTTTTGGTACCCTCCATGGGTCCTATATCTCATACCAGTTTTGATTTCTCATACCAGATTTGATTTCTTACCCAGTAAGAAGTTCCCCACCCAGTCTTCTTGCTCTCAAATTGACCTTATGGTTACTCATTTCCTTTGATAGCCAGAGATTCCAAGCTGATGATTGTCCATATTGTCTTACTGTCAGAAACGTTGTACAAGGAAGGTGTATGTGAGTAAATGGAAACACTCTAAAATTTGGATATCATTGAGAGTTTGGCCTTCCTAGATGCCATTCTGGATTTTCTTGCTGACCTTTTTCATTCTGTGTTAAGCTTTGCTACCATTAAAGTTCAACTAGTGGCCATTTCCAGTTTTCATGTTAAAGATAATATCCCAGTAGCTGCTCTGAAGATTTTTAAAGCATTCCTTAAATGTGTGTTTTTGTTAGAGCCTCCCATTCAGGATCCTGTTCCTCTTTGGGGATTTTTCTTTAATGCACCATGATGTTCTTCGTGTTTCACTGTTGCAGTCATAACTGTAGGGTGCTCCTGCCGGCAGGCAGCCCGAGGTCGGCCAGAATCCCAAAGTCTGGGTCCGGCGTCGGCTTTACAAGCTAGTACCCTGACATCAGTACGCTTTGGTACATAGCCCTCAGCCGACGCTATCTTCTCCAGTCTTTCTTGCCGTGCGGTGGAAAGCAGCTCGCAAGTCGTTGGTTGGCGATTTTCGAACAGCGTATTTGGTTGTTGTCGGTCCGAAGTTCTTACTTCTCTTCTCAAAGCTAAGTACCCCGTTGGGGAATCTTTTCTTGTTCCTCCGATGTCAGAAAAAGTTAATTGTATAGCGTGTGGGAAACAAATACCTCATAAAGATTTCCACTCTTACTGTCTACCTTGCTTAGGCCCTGACCACGACGTTTCTTGTTGTCGGTTCTGTGCCAGGTTCAACTCTCGTACTATCAAGCGCAGGTACGATTGGGCTTTAAATTATTTTGGCAGCTTCAATTATAGAATGTCGCCGGACACTACCGGAGTTCAAAGAAGCGGAAAGACAAAGACAGGCCTCCGAGGTCCAAACAGGACTTGTTGCAGCTGGAGCCAGCGTCGGTTCGGCTGTCGTCAGTGAGGCGCTTTTGCAGCCCCTGTCGTCCGCCACTTCTGAACCGATGGCGATACGGACTCCCATGGGGAGCCATCAAGGCCCACTATTTTAACTGCTGCAGGACCTTCGGACGTCGCTCCTTCAGATGGGTCCGGAACCGCTGTGCAGGTACCGGCTTCTGAGGGGTTTTCAGGCCTACTCACATCACTATTTCAAAGGCAAAGACAAAGACTCCTGTTAAGTCTAAAGTTCCTGCTCAAGCTGCTTCTGAATCCACTCCCAAGACACAAAAGCAATTATTAAAGATGGCTGAAGATTTGCTTACAATGATTAGGGGTTCTCACCCCCCTCCTGAGAAAAGGCCTCGACAGGATGTTACTCTGGATTCCTCTGACCAGGCTTCTGTATCTTCTGTTTCTTCCTCAGATCAGGACTATTCCTTTCCTCCTTATGAGGATTCGGATGCTGAGGACTCTTTACCCTCGGCCTCTCCGCCTGAGGATTTCTCTTTTGGGGAAACCTTGCATGAGATGAGGGAACATTTTCATTGGGAAGGACAGGAGTATTCTGCTTCCAAGAAGATGCTTAGGGATTTTCTTCTTCTTCCTCAGCATAGCCCTTTAGCTATCCCTCCTGTTTTGGACATTGTAGATGATGCTTTTTCTGAGGCTAATTTGAATCCTGATTCCATGCCTCCTGCTCCTTCTAAGCCTGATAGATTTTATAGGGTTCCTGACTCTCATTTATTTTTATTTAAAAACCCTTCTGCGGATCCTGAAACTATTTCTCAGGGCTCTAAGGCTGGTAAGGTTGCTACTTCTAAAAATCCTATTCCCTCTGAGAAGGATTCTCGTGCTTTAGACAGGTGGGGAAAAAAGGTATATACTTCTGCTACCCTGTCTGTAAGGGCTTTAAATTGCCAGTTTCATATGTTTAAGTATCAGCAATTTCTTTTGTCTGTTTTAAAGCAAAAGCTTGCTTCCCTTCCTGCTTGTGCAGAGGATAAGGAACTTCAGGATGTTTTGCATGCTACTGAACAAGTGAACAAGCATAGCTTACATTGTGGTTTTGATGCTTTGGATGCTTCTTGCAGGGCTGCAGCCTCTGGTACTGTTATTAGGAGACATGCCTGGCTTCGTGAACAAAGTTTACCTGAACAGGTTAAGGCTAAGTTATTAGATGCCCCTGTTCAACATGATGTTCTTTTGGATCCAAGGCTGAGGAAGTTATTAAAAAGATGGAAGAAAAGGCAAAGTCTATGCAGACTGTAAAAGATTTCTTGCAAGTTCAGCCTCCTAGATTTTCCAGGAATTGGCCCTCTAAGAATTGGTCCTTTCCCACGTCTGACAGGCCTCAAAGGGGAAGATATAGGCGCTCCAGAGGTCGTGGTCAAGGTCAGGCCTCTTATAGATCTAGACAATGGACTGCTTCTTCACCTAGAAGGGGAGAAGACAGATCCCAATCTCAAAGAAAGCAAGCTCAATGACTCTCTCAGTTGGGCTTCAGGACCCCTTCACCTGGATGCCCCTCTCGGAGGAAAACGGTCTTTTTTTTACAGAAATTGGACTCGTATTACCCAGGACAGATGGGTATTGGACGTGATTTTAAAAGGTTACAAATTCCACTTTCACACTTTGCCAAGGGCTCACGGTTGGCCAGATCTGCCAAAACATAAATGGTCAGAGGCCTTAACTCAAGTGGATGCTCTTCTGGCCATGAGAGCCATAGAGCCTGTTCCACTCTCGGAGATGGGAAAAGTTTTTTTATTCAAGACTGTTTCTGGTTCCCAGAAAACAAAACTCATGGAGACCTATTCTGGACCTTTCTGTGTTAAACACCTTTTTGGAAATTCCAAAATTCAAGATGCTTACTCTGCAGCAACTAATTCCAATGCTCTCTCAGGACGCCTGGATGGTGACATTGGACTTAAAGGAAGCCTATTTACATATTCCCATCAGGCAAGAACGCAGGAAATTCCTCAGGTTCAAGGCAGGTTCGAGGCACTTTCAATTCTCTGTACTGCCCTTTGGTTTATCTACTGCGCCCAGAGTCTTTACCAAGTGCCTGGCACCAGTAGTGACTTACTGCAGACTTCAGGGGATCCAGATTTACCCCTATTTGGACGACTGCCTTATTCAGGCAGACAGCAACGATCTTCTGCTTCAACATCTGGACTTTGTTCAACGTCTTCTCCTCCTACTGGGATTCTCAGTGAACACAAAAAAGTCACATTTGATCCCTTCTCAACAAATGGTATTCTTGGGAGCCCTCTTAAATACAACCTTACAAAGGGCCTTCCTCACTCCAGAAAAACAAACTCAGCTGGCTTCTACTTTCAACACCTTAGCAACTCTATCTCAGCTCACTGCAAGGAAATTCCTGCAGGCTCTGGGCTACATGGCTTCCTGCATTCTGTTGATTCAAAACGCAAGGCTTCACATGAGAAAGCTTCAATGGTATCTGAAAAGTGTATGGTCACAGCATTACCACGATCTGGATATTCTGATTCCTCTGATCCCCTGATCCCCTGCCTTCAGAGGGAGTTCCTCTGGTGGTCCAGGGTATGCACTTTAAACGAAGGAAAGCCTTTTCGTCTTCCTCAACCTACTCAAATCCTAACCACGGACGCCTCGGATTATGCTTGGGGAGCACACTTTCTAGACAATTGCCAGCAGGGAACCTGGACAAAGGACCATCTTCACTGGCACATCAATCTGAAGGAAATGTTGGCAGTTCAAAATGCCCTTCTAGCCTTCAAGAGCCTTTTTCAACCAGGGCCTCTGCTAATTCGCACAGACAACACCACGGTCATGTGGTACATCAACAAGCAGGGGGGTTCTCATTCATACCCCCTTTGCCGACTAGCTATGGCTTTATGGGACACAGCTCTAAATTTGAATCTACATCTCCAGGCTCAATTCATTCCAGGGAAACAGAATCTCTTAGCAGACAGCCTGAGCAGAAACATTTCAGATCCTCACGAATGGATGCTAGACACCAACTTATACAACAGGATTACTGCAGTTTGGGGATGTCCCCAGATAGATCTGTTTGCATCCCATCTCAATCATCAGCTGCCTCGCTTTTGCACCAGGTCCTTCCACAAAACAGCTTGGAGAGTGGATGCCCTGTCCTTCAGCTGGAGAAGCCTTTCAGCATATGCCTTCCCTCCTCTTCCTCTACTGCCTCGGGTATTATTGAAGATAAAACAGGACAAGCCCAAGTTCCTCATCTTGATTGCTCCAAATTGGCCTCGACAGTTTTGGTATCCAACTTTAAAGCACCTGTTCTTGGGGCCTCCTTGGATTCTCCCACTGAACCCTTCGCTTTTGTCCCAGCATCAGGGTCAGTTACTACATTCCAACCTCAAGACCCTTTGCCTGGCAGTTTGGCTCTTCAAAGGAATTTGATTTCCTCTAGTCTTCCCAAACAAGTTTTGGATGTTCTTTTGGAAGCTAGACGGCCTAGCACTAGGAAATCCTATGCCTCTAAATGGAAGAGATTTTGTATTTGGATGCAGGACCGAGGCTCGGATCCTCTGGTACCTGATCTCTCTTCTATTTTGCTTTACCTTTCGGAACTTTTATCTAAAGGACTTTCCTTTTCTTCCATTAAGATTCATGCTTCTGCTATTTCTGCGCATTTCAGTTCTGATCCTCCTGTTTTTTTCTCATCCTTTGGTGAAGCAATTCTTGAGAGGGGCTAAAAATTTGGCCTCCCAGGACCCCTCCTGTCCCTGCCTGGGATCTTAATTATGTTTTAGAAAACTTACTTTGCCTCCTTTTGAGCCTGCTGCATCTTCAGATATTAAGTTTTATCCTGGAAGACTGTTCTTTTATTAGCATTGACCTCTGCCAGAAGGGTCTCAGAGTTGCAAGCTCTCATGGCTGTGGAACCATACCTTATTTTCCATCAGGACAGAGTATCCTTGAGGACCAATCCTACTTTCATGCCTAAGGTGATTTCGAAAGTGGCTTTAAATCAGACAATTCACCTTCCTACTTTCTTTCCAAATCCTCAAAATAAAGGAGAAAGGATTTTGCATTCATTAGATGTGCACAGACAGTTACGATTTTACCTGGACAAGACTAAAGAGTTCAGAAAGTCTAATCAATTGTTTGTTTCTTTTGCCTCCAGTTCTCTTGGAAAACCTATTTCTAAACAAACTATTTCCAAATGGATTGCTTAGGGAATCAGATTTTGTTACACTCATCATGGGAAACAGTTTCCAGGTACCATTAGAAGTCATTCTACTAGAGCAGCTGCCACTTCTATAGCTTTCCTTAGAGGAGTCCCTACCAAGGATATCTTGGAACCTGCCACTTGGAGTTCTGTGCATACTTTTTCCAAGCACTACAATCTCCCCCTGTTTTCTAAGACCAGGGCTGGCTTTGCCTCTGCTGTCTTGCAGGGTATTCTTGCCTCCCCTTCTTCTATCTAAAGCGTCCTCCCCTTTTACACTGCTTTGGGATTCCACCCTACAGTTATGACTGCAACAGTGAAACACGAAGAACATAGTACAGTTGTGTACACCTACTATAAATGTAGATGTTCGAGTGTCTTCACTGTTGCAGTCGGGGTTTCCCTCCCTCCTATCCCCTCTTTTTTTCTCCCTTTTCCTTTTTTGTGGTGTATTTGTGTTTCCTTGTTGGATTCATTTTTGTTTTGTTGGGGACTTCTGATATCTAGGGCAAGAAAGGCTGGAGAAGATGGCGTCGGCTGAGGGCTATGTACCAAAGCGTACTGACGTCAGGGTACTAGCTTGTACAGCAGACGCCGGACCCAGACTTTGGGATTCTGGCCAACCTCGGGCTGCCTGCCGGCAGGAGCACCCTACAGTTATGACTGCAACAGTGAAGACACTCGAACATCTACATTTATGGTAGGTGTACACAACTGTACTTTTTATCTAATCCTTGTTGTGAACCTTTAGTCACTGTCTCCTTGTAGATGTTCTTTTGGAACACTGTTTTCTTGGTGGCTGTGACGTCGGCTAGACTGGTTTCAGAGCTGCAGGCTTTATCCTCTGTGCCTCCATATTTGATTTTCCATCATGTTAGGGTTCCCTTAGGACTGATCCATCCTTTCTGTCTATGGTGGCGTCTGATTCTACCTTGAATCACCTCATCCATTTGCCTTTGTGTTTCCCAAACTTTTGTAATAAAGGAGAATATTTGCTATATTGTCTTTGTTTATAGAAAACTGACATTCTGTCTGGACAGGACCAAAGCCTTTAAGTAATCAGACCATCTCTTTGTCCCTTTTTGAAAGCCTGAATGGGCAAAGTGATTCAGTAATGATGCTATCCAAGTGGCTGTCTTATTGCATTTCCTTTGGATATACTTTGTGAGGAAAGGCTTTACCGATGAAACCATGAAAAGACCATGTTTTTAATTTTGCTGTCTTGAAGCAAATCAAGGTGGATGCTTATTCAGGCCCATGGCAGATCTTATTAGAAAAAGAAGAACTGCTATGGCAATTAAGGATAGCCGCACACACATATCCGGGCCTAAACGAATCTATTTCCCTGACTTGCATATTAAAACTTTTAGCCTTAAGGAGATAGCTCATCTCTCCTTAAATTTTAGGTGGTGTATAGTATATATAACATCCTTACAGAGGTATTTACGTTTGGGTACAATAAAGTAATTGAATGCAACTTAGTTTCATATTTATTTTGTATTTACATGTTAGTCTTTAGGGGGGAACATTATAATATGTAGGGCATTGGTTATTGAACTACTATTTATTATTATTATTAATATTATTATTATTATTATTACAATCATTATTTGTTTTTATTTATTAGATTTTTAGTGACAGTTAATAATAATTAATTAACTAATTTTATTTTGATTTGATAGTTCTATATACAAATATTATTCACAGATATATAAAAAATATTCTGGTGCACATTAGAGACTTTTGTGTAGTTCAAACTCTCATTATTACGATTTTTACTTTATTTTTATTTTCATTTTTATATAGGCATATGCACTGGACACATTTAGCTAATAACACCAGTTTTGTCCCATTTAATACATGTACTGTCTTACGGGCATTTTTTGATGACAAGGTCTGTTCAACCTTAGGGACGTGTAATAGTGACCAGGGATAAGTTAGACAAATTTGTCGCTTACGATGTTTGTAGCGACATTATCAGCCCCATTTGTTGATCATATTAGTAGTTGACCCGAGCATATAAAATTAACATACACAGATGTTCTTCATTCCACATTGCTGCAGTCCTAACCATTGGGTAGTCCGCTGTCCCAGTCGGCCCGAATACCAAAGTATATGGCTGACGTCGGTCAAGGCGCATTAGTCTGACGTCAGGACGTCAGGGTACTAATGCGCATGACCGACGTCATATCCTCAGTCTTTTTTTGCCGCATGGTCCGATGCAGAAGCAGTTTTGCGAGTGCAGGTTGGCGTTCTGAAATTTTCTGAAGTCGGAGTTTCAGACCGAATCAAAGTTGGCTAAGTACCCGTTAGAATATTTTGTTTTTCTTGCCTCAGTATTTAACCGATGTCAGAAA
This sequence comes from Protopterus annectens, assembly GCF_019279795.1. Lineage (NCBI taxonomy): Eukaryota > Metazoa > Chordata > Ceratodontiformes > Protopteridae > Protopterus > Protopterus annectens. Next base: position 96,827,792 of record NC_056730.1, on the reverse strand, counting down.
AAGTGAATAACTGTATTTCTTGTGGGAAACAGATACCTCATAGGGATTACCATACTTTGTGTATACCTTGTTTAGGGCCTGAGCACGACGTTGTTGGATGCCGCTCTTGTGCTAGATTTAACAAACGCACTATTAAGAGAAGGTTAGACTGTGCCAGGTTAGTTTTGGGAAGCGTTGTAATTATAAAATGCCGTCGGATGCTCCGACGCCCGCTTCGTCCAAAAAGCGCAAGGACAAAGCAGCAAAGCCTAGAGGGGAAGAACCGACAGTCCCGGACGTCGGTTCTTTAGAAGGCTCAGTGGAGCCGGAGGTTCTGCCAGGAGTTTCTTTGGAGTCTCAGGGAGAGACTTTACTGTTACAGGATGTGTCCTCTCAGGAGGTAGGCCGGGCTGAAGGGGCTTCTCAGGTGGCTGTTCTTCCCTCTCTTCCTAAGGTGGTTAGAGCCTCCCCTTCTGTTTCCAAGGCTTCTTTGAGAGGCAGGCCAGGTTTAGCTTCAGTGGGGGTTTCTCCTGGCTCTTCAGGATCTTTGCCTAAGAAACATATGCTTAAAATGGCAGAGGATTTGATTACTATGATTAGAGGTTCTATGCCCCCTCCTGATAAGAGGCCTAGGGTGGAACCTGAGTTTGAGAGTTTTGAGCAGTGTTCGAGGCTTCTGAGTCTTGACTGAAGACTTGCAGGAGTATCCTCCTTATTCTGATTCTGATGTGGATGATTCTACTCCTTCAGCTTCTCCTCCTGAGGATTTTTCATTTTCAGAGACTCTTCATTCCACGAGGGAGCATTTTAAATGGGAAGGTCAAGATTTCTCTGATTCCAGGAAGAGGCTTAGGGAATTCTTGTTTTTACCCCAGCATAGGCCTTTAGCTATACCTCCTGTTCTGAATGTGGTGGAAGATGTTTTTGCAGAGGCTTCCTGAACCCTGATTCTTTGCCTCCTGCCCCAGTTAAACCGGATAGGTACTATAGGGTGCCTGAAGCTCATAAATATCTTTTAAGAGTCCTAGGGCAGACCCGAAACTGTCTCAGGGCCTAAAGGTGTTAAGGCTTCTGTTGTTAAAATCCTGTTCCTCCTGATAAAGAGGCAAGGGCTTTGGATAGATGGGGAAAGAAAGTGTATACTTCTTCCACTTTAGCCATGAGGCGTTGAATTGCCAGTTTCACATGTTAAAATATCAAAATTATCTCCTTTCACAATTGAAGTCTAAGGTGGATGCTCTGGCGGAAGGTATTGAGTGTAAAGAGTTGCAGGATTTAGTTCATGTGTCTGAACAGGTGGGTAAGCATTCCTTGCAATGTGGTTTTGATGCTGTGCAGGCCTCCTCGAGGGTGGCTGCCACTGGTTCTGTTCTTCGTAGGCACGCCTGGTTGAGGGATCAGAATTTAGCTGAGCATGTTAAGACAAGGATTTTGGATGCTCCTTTACAGTCTGACGTGTTGTTTGGTTCGCCTGTGGAAGCAGTTTTAAAGAAAATGGAGGACAAGGCTAAGTCTATGCAAACTGTTAAAGATTTTTGCAGGTGCAGCCTCCAAGTTTAGTAGAAATTGGCCTACTAAGGGATGGACATATCCTGCTTATGATTCCCAGTCTAGGGGTAGGTCTAGGCGTGGTAGGGGCAGAGCTCAAGGTTCTTTTAGGCCTAGAACAGGGAATTCACCTGCTCAGACTTCTGGTGAGGGCAGGGGTCAGTCCTTTCGTAAGCAGACCCAATGACCTGCCTTTTCAGCTGCCAGTACGTTCTCGTCTGGCAGCACCTTTGGGAGGAAGGTTGGCTCTTTTCAAAGAAAATTGGGATTTAATTACCCAAGACAGATGGGTTTTGGATATCATTCACCACGGTTACAGGTTTTATTTCCATACCTTGCCTCCTTTCAAAGGCATGCCAGACATTCCTCCTCTACAAAGAAAAGAGGCTCACAAGCAAATTTCTCTGTTACTCCAAATAGGGGCCATTCAGCCAGTTCCTGTGCCAGAAAGGGGCCTAGGATTTTATTCTCGCCTGTTCCTAGTACCAAAGAAGGGGAACACATGGAGACCAATTTTGGATTTATCTATCCTCAACACTTATCTGGACATTCCCAAGTTCAAAATGTTGGCGTTACAACAGCTTTTACCTCTGCTGGGCAAAGATCACTGGATGGTAACTTTAGATCTCAAGGAGGCTTACCTTCATGTGCCTATCAGACTAAGTTGCAGGAAGTATCTGCGTTTTCGAGCTGGAAATTCCCATTATCAGTTCTCTGCATTGCCCTTTGGCTTATCTACTGCGCCCAGAGTATTCACAAAGGTTCTGGCTCCAGTGATAGCTTACTTCAGGCTAAAAGGAATTCAAATCTATCCTTACTTGGACGACTGCCTGATTCTGGCTCAAGAAAGGAAGACCTTTTACAGCATTTGGAATATGTGATAGCAGTGCTAAGATGCCTAGGGTATTCTGTGAACGAAATAAAGTCCAGTCTAGTACCCTCTCAAGACATGTGCTTTCTGGGTGTGAGACTGAATACAGCAGCCCATATGGCCTTTTTAACCCCGGACAAACAAAAGAATCTTTCCATTTACTTCCATCAACTATCTCTTCAGTCCGGGCTGACTGCAAGGACAGTCCTTCAAGCCTTAGGGTTCATGGCATCTTGTATTCTGGTGCTTCCCAATGCCAAACTGCATATGAGGAAGCTGCAATGGTATCTCAAAAATGTATGGACACAGCACTGCCAGGATTTGGACACTGTCATTCAAATAATACCTTGCATTCAACAGGAATTTTTGTGGTGGGCTCAGGAATGTCACCTAAACAAGGGACTCTCTGTGACCCGGCCAGAGGCGAGTCAGATTCTAACGACAGATGCCTCAGACATTGCTTGGGGAGCTCATCTAAATGGAAAGTGGATACAAGACAAGTGGCCTGCCAGACTACAGCATCTACATATCAACATGAAGGAGATGTTAGCAGTCCAGTTTGCATTAATGGCTTTCAAGGAGTTACTTCTTCCAGGGCAGGTGTTGATTCTAACAGACAACACAACTGTCATGTGGTACATCAACAAACAAGGGGGAACACATTCTTACCCGTTGTGCAGGCAAGCAATGATTTTATGGGAGACTGCGCTCAGCTTGCAACTAACTCTTCAGGCAAGGTTTCTGCCGGGAGCACAGAACTCCTTAGCAGATGTGTTAAGCAGACAAATCATGGATCCGCACGAGTGGAAACTGGATCTTCATGTATTTCGGAAATTGACAGTGTCATGGGGAACTCCAGACATAGATCTGTTCGCTTCTCCACTAAACCTCCAGCTGCCAAAGTTTTGCACAAAGAGGTTTCATCACACAGCTTGGAAAGTGGATGCTCTTTCTTTCAGTTGGAAAAATCTTCATGTGTATGCCTTTCCACCTCTGCCTCTTCTCCCAAAGGTGCTCCTAAAGGTCAGACAAGACAAGCCAAGGATGATTTTAATAGCTCCAGATTGGCCTCGGCAACACTGGTACCCATTACTGAGGAGTCTGGTAAGGAAGCCTCCATGGCCTTTACCTTTGATTCCACACCTGTTGTCTCAGAGGGACGGTCACCTGCTCAATGTCAAGCTTCACTCTCTTCATCTAACAGCCTGGCATATTCTGTTTTGAAACACAGCAGGTCTCAACTTCCTCAACAAGTTTTAAATGTGATTATGGAAGCCAGAAGACCTAGTACAAGGAAAGTGTATGCAGAAAAATGGAAGAGATTTTTATTTTGGAGTGCAGCAAAGAATTTGGAGATTTCTGAGCCTAATTTGAGTGTGGCTCTTCAATATCTTACTGAGTTATTGGACAAAGGTTTGTCTTTCTCTTCCATTAAGATTCATGCTGCAGCAATTTCAGCTCACTATGATTGTGACCCACCATTGTTTTCATCCTTTGTTCAAGCAATTTCTTAGAGGGGCAAAGAATATAAGACCCCCACGTAGAGCTCCTACTACTGCTTGGGATCTCAATTTTGTGTTGGAGAAACTTACTCTACAACCTTTTGAGCCTGCGGATACTGCTGAATTGAAATACTTGTCATGGAAGACTGCTTTTTTGTTGGCCATTACTTCTGCAAGAAGGGTTTCTGAATTGCAGGCCCTTATGGCGGTAGAGCCTTTTTTGATTTTCCATAAGGATAGGGTATCATTACGTACTAATCCTCCTTTTATGCCTAAGGTGGTTTCTAGTGTGGCTTTAAACCAAACTATTCATTTGCCTACTTTCTATGCAGATCCCCAAAATAAGGGGGAAAAGATTTTGCACACTTTAGATGTACACAGGCAGTTGCGTTATTATTTAAGCAGGACCAAGGATTTTAGGCAGTCTCAGCAGTTGTTTGTTTCTTTTGCTTTGAGTTCTCAGGGCAAGCCTGTGTCAAAACAAACTATTTCTAAGTGGATTGGGTTTTGCATTGCATTTTGTTATTCCCATCATGGCAAGGAGATTCCAGCTGGGATTAGGCCTCATTCCACTAGGGCTACTGCCACTTCAACAGCATTTCTAAGGGGGGTGGCAACTAAGGATATTTTGGAGGCAGCTACTTGGAGTTCAGTGCATACTTTCTCTAAGCATTACCACCTTCCTCTCTACTCTAAATCTAGGGCTGGTTTTGCCACAGCTATTTTGCAAGGCATGTTGACAGCTCCTGCTTCTTTGATTTGCCAGCCTCCCTTACCTCTGCTTTGGGATTCTACCCAATGGTTAGGACTGCAGCAATGTGGAATGAAGAACATAGTACAGTTTTGTACCTACCATAAATGTAGATGTTCGAGGATCCACATTGCTGCAGTCAATACCCTCCCTCCTTCCCCTCTGTGTTTAGGGGTGGTTGTGTGGGTGAGGTTATACTCTTGTAATTTTGTATATATTGTACATATTTTTGGTGCAGGAGTGTTTGGTGTTTTTGGTTTTGCCTTGTCTTTTTAGGGTCTTCTGACATCTGGGGCAAGAAAAGACTGAGGATATGACGTCGGTCCTGCGCATTAGTACCCTGGCGTCCTGGCGTCAGACTAATGCCTTGACCGGCGTCAATATACTTTGGTATTCGGGCCGACTGGGACAGCGGACTACCCAATGGTTAGGACTGCAGCAATGTGGATCCTCGAACATCTACATTTATGGTAGGTACAAAACTGTACTTTTTTTAACTTTGAGTTTTTAACAAATATTGTTTAATCTGGACACATTTATTGTTGATAAGTCCATGATAGGGTTGTAGGCATTTAGTGGAGATAGGGCAAGATCCATGTTTTTAAATGTTACTAATGATTGTGCATTAAAACAAGCCGGTTTTTAAACATATTTTTTTAAGTAATTCTGAGGAAATTTGCTTGTGATTAACTTTAATTGGGAAATTGTTAATGGAATAATTGTTACCCTATTTAATAGGGAGGTTGTGTTAACTTAGTGCTTTGTTTTTGTCTGAGGAAGGAAGGATACGAAGCCTTCCGAAAGTGCTTGTTGAAAATAAAAGTTCTAACGTTACACTACAAAGTTATCGTTGCTCCATTTCTACTGACTATTGGATTTTTACAGTGCTTGTATTGCATTTGTGCAGGATTTTTTGCTGGTGGCGTGTTCCCTTCGCTTTTTCGTTTTTACCGATGAAACCATAAGGTCATTCTACTAGAGCAGTGGCTACTTTCCCTTTTTCCCCTTTTCCCCCGGGCCAAACCCCCCCCACATGTGGCCTAGGCCTTTATTTTTTTTTCTTTTTTTTTTTTGGCCCCCTTTTTAAATTTTTTGGAAAAAAAAAGATTTTCGTTGGGAAAACAAAAAAATTTTTTTACTTTCCCCAAAAGGGAAAAGTATGGGTGGAAAAAGGGGTTTAGTTTATTTAAAAAAAAAGGGGGGGTTTTTAAAAGGAATTTTTTTTGTTTCACTCTGTTTAAAAAATGTATAATAGATGGGGGGAAAAGAATGTAAGGTGTATAACCAAAAAAAATTTTTTTTTCCCTTTTGTTTCTTCATTAAAAAGACATTTTGTTCGTTTTTCGGAAAAATGTATTTATTTTTTAACCGGGGG